>NC_136494.1:91379538-91577038 GCF_053919585.1 Euprymna scolopes
TTGAATGGATACTTCAATAATCTTTAAAACCTTCTTTAACGACTACGTTCGAATAAACTGTATAGTTTTCAACAAAAAATAATAAAAAATAATTAGTGCTTGATAATATAAATAAATTTATTTGCAAAAATAAAAATATGGATGTTGCAAAAGTATTCAACCCCTTTTAATTAATACTTGGTTGAAGCTCCTTTGAGCTTGATTACTGCAAGTAAACGTTTCCTATAACATTTAACTAGACTTCTCATCTGTCCACTGGAATTTTAAGCCACTCTTCTTGACAGTACTGTTTTAATTTAATCAAATTAGATGGTTTTCTTTTATGTATCGCAATTTTTAAATCATGCCATAAGTGCTCAATCGGATTTAGGTCGGGAGACTGGGAAGGCCATTCTAGAACTTTCACCTTATTATTCTTTAACCATGCCTTAGTGCTCTTTGAAGTGTGTTTAGGATCGTTGTCCTGTTGAAAGCTATACCTCCTTCCATGCCCCAACTGGTTCGCAGACGGAACAAGATTTTCTTTCAGTATGGACTGATATTTTACTGAGTCCATTCTTCCATCGACTATGGTTAATCTTCCAGTTCCATTTATACTGAACCAGCCCCACACCATGATTGATCCACCTCCATGCTTAACGGTTGGAACGGTATTCTTCACATTATAAGCAGTATTTTCTTTTCACCAAACATAGCGTTGCTGGTTGCGCCCAAATAGTTCCATTTTCGTTTCGTCTGACCAAATTATATTATTCCAGTAATCAATAGGCATTTCTAGGAACTTTTTTGCAAAATTTAATCAAGCCTTTTGATGAGCTTTGGAAAGTAAGGGCTTCCTTCTGGCAATACGTCCATGCAATCCGGCACGATTTAATGCCCTACGAATAGTTGACAAGTGTACATCTGAGCCAGCATTCTTCAAATTGTTCTGCACGTCCTTTAGGTTAGATTTAGAGTCTATTGAAACTTGTCTAACAATTTTCCTAGTCCCACGTGTCGTAATTTTTCTTGGACGACCTGATCTTGGAAGACTTGATACAATCCCTTTTACTTTCCATTTTTTGATAATGGACATAATAGTCGACCGTGGTATAGAAAGAAGTTTGGAAATTTTTTTTAACCTTCTCCAGACTGGTAGGCATCGATTACTTTCTTTTTAATGTCTTCAGAGTACTCTTGGTTCTTTGTCATAGTTGCAGATTTGTTGACGTTGAAAAATATTTTTTTTTACTTGAAACAATTATTCAATCATTCAATATGGCATTGAAGTTCAATTTGAACTGATTTTAGATTCAGAAGAGTCATAAATATTATTTATAGGAAATAAATACAAGGTCAGACTAAAATAATAAACTTACTGACGCTTTTATTTAAACTTTAAATTAAAGGGGTCGAATATTTTTGCAACATTTTTTTTTTGTAAATAAATTGATATATATTATTAATCTCGAATTACTTTTCCTCATTTAATGTTGAAAAATATACAATTTATTCATAATAAGCCGTTAAAAGGCGTTATGAAGATCTTTGAAATATAGATTCAACGAAACAAGAAAATTTAGACAGGGGTCGAATATTTTTGTGCACAACTGTGTATATATATATATATATATATATATATATATATATATATATATATCTGTATAGCAATATATAATTATGCATGTATATATGTATATATATATATATATATATATATATATACATGTATAGCTATATGTATGTATGTATATATATATATATATATAATTATGCATGTATATATGTATATATATATATGTATACATGCATATATATATGTACACATGTATATATATGTATACATGTATATATATATATACATGTATATATATATATGCATGTATATATATGTATACATGTATATATATATGCATGTATATATATGTATGCATGTATAAGTATATATGTATGCATGTATATATATGTGTATTTATATGTATATATATATGTATATATGTATATGTATGCATGTATATATATATGTGTTTATATGTATGCATGCGTATATATATGTATGCATGTATATATACGTATGTATATATACATGTGTGTATATATATGTATATATATGTATATGTATGAAAGAGAGTGTAACCCGTCTCCATCTTTCCTTGATGTATTGGTAATAAAAACTCCCTCAAATTTACTTACATCAATATATCGTAAACTCACGTTTACAGGATTGTATACACACTGGGATTCGTTTTGCCATACCAAACGAAAGATTAATTTGATTTGGACCTTAACGCATCAAAGCCCTTATGATTTGTTCTAAAACAAAATTGGATGAAGAACTAAAAATTATTACAAACACATTATTAACTAATGGGTACCCCTCGATGTGATTAGATCATCAAAAGGAAAATAACTGATTTTTCTTAAATAAAAATCAGTACGGTGACTAAATGCTTGATCTGCATTCGTTTACCGTGGTTAGGATCAGTAAGTGAGAAATTTGCCAACCAAATCAGTTCAACAGTCGAAAGATGCTTCAAATGTACATATTGTGTTTTTTATGAAATCGTTAATGGTATCCTGTCACAAAGACGGTCTAACCCCCCACCATAATAATAATAATGTAATTTATAGTATTAAATGGAGTTACAATGCTGACTACAGCGGTCAGACGTCGTTAAGACTTGATAGTAGAGTCCAACAGCACGTACCTAGCGAAATCAGGAATGGGACTTATCTACCAACAGACGTTCTTATTAACACATCCGGGTCTTCTATAGCTGCACATTTGCTTAAAACCCTGGCATGTGCCACGAACTTTAGCACTGACTCATGCTCATTCAAACTATCACCTGAAAATCTTGGAGATTATTCATATTTGCTTGAAGAAGCCTTCTCTCCACAAACAGAGGGAATGTCTCTTAAGTTTGAACGTGATCAGTCTCTAGTTGATCTCATATAGGGTGTACCGTTTTTTTTTCTAGCACACTATATCGCTATTTTTTTTTTAAACGTATCGTCTCCCATTTCACTCCTTTTTATTACTAAAAAAGGAAATCCCTCAATCCAGCTTAAGAGAAGTTAGGGCGAAACCGGTCTGCTGGCCTCCCACATTAATTTTTTTTCATTACACACTTTTAATAATGTACATCCAATCGGGTCTTCCTATCGTGATTCTAATATATATATATATATATATATATATATATATATATATATATATATATATATATAGTTTTAATATCTTCTTGTCGCTTCCACATTTTCATTCTGAAATACATCTTTCATTCAGTGAATGTTGCATGCATACATATCTGTTGAGTTTGTCAAATCTTTCAAGTTTTGAAAATATATTCTAAAATCAAACTAACACAACATCAAAGAATCAATATATATATATATATATATATATATATATATACAGTTGGTTGAAGTAATAGATTTCCACAGAAATAAAGCAACGCTTTACAGACGTTATTATTAGGTATTAAATTTGTATAAAGTTTTCCTAAAATGATGAAATGATGGTTAGATAAAAAGTAAAAAAAAAAGAAAAACAGAAAAATTTTGAACAGTCGCCTTTGAAATCAGTTGAGATTACTTGCCCGATGACGTTGTATTTTGAATGAAATCACAACTAAAACACATATACACATATGTAGCAAATAATGTTTCTATAAATAAATAAAATTATACAAACTATATATATATATATATATATATATATATATATAGTCTTCCACAGACAGACTGTTTCGCTCTAACTCTGTTCTTCAGTGCAGCTAGACAAGCAATTGTCTCAAGCTGAGATCGAAACTCAACTGACTAGATGGCAGTCAGCACTTCAAGAGAGTGATAGAAGGATACAAATCAAAAAAATATATATAAAATATCCTAAAGCTAAAAAGTTTTTTGAATATCTGATTTTAGCAAATTTCCCCCATGAGTAAAATATTTGTACTTAGAGAATTTGGAATCACAAAAAAATCATCTTTAAAAGAAAGCATTTTTCCCAATTTCCAATAATTTTTCTGAATATTTGATGTTTTTTTCTGCTGTTCAAAATTGGTTTAATATTCTTGAAAAGCATTCTCGTAAGCAACAACCAACGAGATGAGCACATGATACAATAATGGGAGAAAGGGGGGCTGTTGAAGTCTTTTTCTATTCTTCACTGCATCTGATTAAAAAAAAAAAAGTGCGCGAAAAAAGAACGAATAAAACTTTGCAGAATAGTAAATAGAAAGAAAACTAATTAAAAAAAAAACTTTTTTTTCAGAATTTGATACATAAAGACTGATAATTTTTATTTGGGGGTGGGCAGGATTTTTTGTAGTTATTTTCACAACGCTTCTTTTATTACATCTTTTCACACTTGTGAATCTTCATGTTGAATTTAGAAACCTGAACATTATTTCGAAATAGGTTCTACAAGTTCACTGACTACTAGTGTTTGTTTATTTGTAGGGGAGGGCTTTCTATTTAACAAAAAAAATAATATGGCTAACTTTTGTACTATAATTCATTATGTTCGAGTTTAATTTTATAATGGTGTTAATTTGGGAATTGTCAATACTTTATCATGTAGAACCGGATTGCAACCCCCAGACTTAAATTGATTCAAAGTGCTAATTTTCTATCCACAATTTAATAGATGTGTGCAGAGAGAACTGTGTGCAATAAGAAAATGGCCGTAGTCCCTATTTTCTTGCTTCATCACGGAGAATAAATGAAGATGGTTTTCAATGTGGGGAAAATCTAGCTCCCCAAAATAGAGAATGTGAAGTGGGACAAAAATATAAATAATCTTGATACCACAATCCAAAGGGCTATGCCTTGATAAAATAACCATAGTCATTGAA
This sequence comes from Euprymna scolopes, assembly GCF_053919585.1. Taxonomy (NCBI): domain Eukaryota; kingdom Metazoa; phylum Mollusca; class Cephalopoda; order Sepiida; family Sepiolidae; genus Euprymna; species Euprymna scolopes. The sequence goes on from NC_136494.1 coordinate 91,384,377, forward strand.
GAATAAAACAAGAATAGAGTATAGTTAATTAATGAGACACCATTTTGCAAAGCAGTAAACAAATTAGTTCACTGGGGTACGTCAATCGTACGAACAGACTAAATATATTAAGCAACGGAGGCGTTTTATTTTGGATATGTGTTGGGGTTTTAATGTCACTGGTAGTTCAGTAAACTGTCCACATTTATAAATATTGTGAAAACTTAATATTTTATTTGTACGTTTATTTATGAATTATCATAATATTCGATTTAATGTCCGTTTTACTGCTGGCATGTGTTGGACGGCTTTTAGAAATTTACTTCAAAACTAACCCATCTCTGCCAGGTCCTTATTTATCACTCTTTCTTATATGTCCATTTATATCGCTTCTAATGTCTTTGCTTTCTCCTGTGAACTGAACTTGCTATCTTAACAGTTCTACATCTTCTGACTCGGGAACTTTTATCCTTGATTTAAACGTGGCCTTCCCATAAAAGTATCGCTTTTTGCACACATTTCTATATACTTCATTTCTGAATTTTTGGACTGGTTATTCCTATTATTTGGATTCTACACACTACTGTTCTCATCTTGAGTGTCATTTACACATTGCTTCTGTCGACGAAACCTCTGACCTTCTTCGGGTGTATCTTGTCGAACTTGGGAATATTTCTGTCGAACTCAAGAACTTAGACGGAATTTCACATGGAATCCCTTACTTACTTCACACAGAGGAAACATGCTTTCGTTCTGTCAGCCATGACTGAATAGAGGTCCTAAGTAATTCGCAATTATATTTTTCGGTCGCCCACGTTGAGAATTGAACCTTCAACCTTCAGGAGAATATCACTTTTACAATTGAATTTTCCAAATACTCTAACCACTTCCCCATGGTTCCTTGCATTCGAAATTTCGTCTAAATTTTCAAGTTCGACAAAAACATTTCTGTATCCTGTTGAAATTTTATATTCCTCTGAGGTAATCAGATCTAATCTAGTCTTTAAGACTCATGTTAACGCATCCATCGTACCATTCTCGTATCATATTTCTCCATGCAATCCATGTCCTCAAGACACTCTAATAAAAAAATTCTTTAGTTCATAGGATTTGAACTTTTTGAAAACAAATTTATTGAAGAATGCAATCGTGGAATTTTCATTGTGATTCATTCACAGTAATAAACATGAAGCCCGTGGACATTTTTAGTAGAATTCTTCAGCATATTTTACACCCGGGCAACGCCGTGTTGATCTGCTTATTTGAAATATATTACATCCAATTTTATTAATAACTAATTATGAATTTATCGACTAAACTGAAAAGTATTAGTCATGGATGGACTTGAACTTAATAACCTCGTTCACGACTAAGAGAAAAGGGATCAATAATATTTGTGCAATCGATCAATGATAGCTGAAGTTTGTGCGAACAAAGAGTTAATGATATTGATTGATTTCTTACTTCATCGGATGTGGTTTGCCGAGATGCATCATGAAAGGAAACCATGCCATCGGTCCACCAATAAATGTAAATGAGTACAAACATTTGATTATTCCGTTAATAAAGATTTATAAATAACTATCAGATTTACTTGGCGTTGCCCGGGCATTCAAATATGATGAAAATTATTAACTAGCAGGATCCATGAAAATTCCACAGAATGAAAAATAAATTTAATATACAAATATTTTTCTGGATAGCACAAACAGTAACATGCAACAAATATGAGTTTATTAACATTTTCATGAAAACAGTGTCCATTGTATTTTAAATATAGAACTGACTCAAATGAAATAAATTAATAAGTACTAATAAATACTCAAGAAGGTAATATTGTGCTACATAGTTCAGTGCAAATAATAAAATCATATTGAAAAAGACAATCATTAATTTACGCCTTCAGTCCTGCACCTCTTCGTAGACAATGGTCTACTTTTTTGCCCTGTCTCTTTCAAATGTTACCTTTTTATGCCACATTTCACTCCTTCCTTTGGTGAAGAAAGCTATATACCAAAATTGCTATGAGCTCCTTTCTCACATGATCATATATTATAATGATATTCGAAAACGATCATATATTATTATAATGATATCTGAAAACACGGTTACATCAAAGAGAGGTTACTTTCATATTCTTGTTCAGAGTTGCCTGATTGGGCCTTTTAAAGACAAATTCAGCAAATTTAGCCTTTTTGAAGCAGTTTAGCCTTCCAAAATTGTATTTGGCCTTTCCTAAAGCGTAACGTACAAACTAACTAAAAAAGAATGAGCAGAATATTATATAGATAGGACTTGTGGAAAATATTAATCGCTTCATTACACATATTTAACATCGAAATAATACAACTGCTATCCCTCTGATAGTTAGTTTGGAATTTCTTAAGATGAGGATTGATTATTTGGATTATTCAAACTACTGTTCTTTTTGGATGTTATTCTCACAACGTTTCGGCCAATGTAGCTTCCTGTCATTGTACCTTGTCGAACTTGCAGATCTTTATTCGAGAATCTATACAAAATTTCTAAGTGATAGCCTTCTGGAGATTAAAGGTTCAATCCTCGCTGCAGGTGATACCAAGAGTACAACTACTAATTACTTTAACTTCAAATAAGTATGAGGTAAATTGTATGCAAATTTAGGATATTTGCATTTTGAGGAGGGGAAAAGATTTTAAGTCCTCTTTCAAAATCATCGAAATATATGCAAACTGTGGTTAAGACATCCTGAGTAACGTGCTGATTAAGTATTATAAAGAAATTTTTACACCTTAAGTACACACACACAACTCTTTCTTTCCTTATATATATATATATATATATATATATATATATATATATATATATATATATACCTCTATAAGGCCACCATTCGCCCATGTATCGAGTACTGTTGTCACATCTGGGCTGGTGCATCTGCTGCTTGTCTCTCGCTCCTGGACAGGGTTCAAAAGAGAGTCGCCAACCTGATAGGTCCTGAACTGTCATCTACGCTTCAGCCTCTGTCCCATCGACGAGATGTTGCATCCCTCTGCCTGTTCTACAAATACTTTAATAGTGAATGCTCTGACGAACTGCAAACACTTGTACCTCCCCGACGTAACTACCTCCGACAAACCCAACAAGCTACTAACTCTCATCCCTTTACAGTAGAGATCCCTAGGTGCAAGAAAGCCTTTTACTCCAATAGTTTCTTCCCAAGAACTGCGGGTCTTTGGAACTCCCTTCCAGGATTCTGCTTTCCCAACTGTACTGATATGCAGAAGTTCAAGTGTAATGTTAACAAACATCTTTCTACTCATCTCCCTTCATAATGACCCTGCTAATTAAGTCCCTGATAGTAGCCCCCTGCTTCAAAGTGGCACTGTGCCTTGTTTGGGGTGAAAATTGAATTAAAAAAATATATATATATATATATATATATATATATATATATATATATAATGTGTGTATATATATATATTAGTATATTTGGGCAGAATTTTCTCCTTTAAGCACGTTTCATTGAAGAGAAGAGACAACTCTTTTTGATTATTTTACCATCCATGACACGCTTAAATACTTTTAAGTATTTTATTTTTTCATCACTTGCCTGAGGACGACTTATGGAGGGCGAAAATGTATGAATACGGCAAATTTCTTTTTACCCTCAAACGGAATGTTCGGAAACTCGTCAGTCAGAAAGCAAGAAATGGATTGTAAGAAAAACAAACAAGAGTTCTCTCTGTTCTTCAATAAAATCTCTCTCTCTCTCTCTCTCTATCTATCTATCAATCTATCTATCTATCTATCAATATATATATATATATATATATATATATATAGCACAATCACGTTAACACATTGTTTTTCATCAGATCATCGAAGTTAAGCAACATTGAGCCTGGTCAGTACCAGATGGGTGACCATTTGGGAAGGTTACTGTGCTGAGCCATAGAAATTTCCAGGTTGGTATCTGGTGGTGCATTAATTCACTGGGAGAGATGCACCCTTAGTCTTTATAAAAACATGCATCTAGGAAAAGGAAACTCTGATGTAAAAAAAGGTTAGCAGTAATACCAAAAAAATATCGGCGAAAAAAGCGACCCCCACCCTGTAGAAAAGTGCTCAGTTGAAGGTGAAGATATTAATGTTTTCAGCGAATTTGTCGATATTTGGCGTATCAAAATGATTCTGATCTTGTAAAAATCAGTTGCCTCTGTTGAAAGTTTTTGGCTGATATGCAAACATACATACATACATACATACATACATACATACATACATACATACATTTATATATTGGTAACTTAAATTTTCGACCCAAACCGATTAAAAAGCTTGCCCTATCTCTGAATACCCTTTATGTAAAATTTCAAATATTTAAACCAGAAAGTGTCTGAGTAATTTGGTAGAAACCGTAGAGGTCAATTTTTTTAAAACTTTGACCCTATTATGACCCCTTAATATTTATTGTTTTGAGCTCAAATCAAGTTATTAAGTTAGATCCATGTCCAAGGAACCTATATCTAAAATTTCAAGTGTTTAGACCCAAAATTGTCGGAGGAGTTTGGTACAGTTCTCAAAGGTCAAATCGTTGAATAATAGCCAAATATCTGGCCGAAAATGAAGTACAGATTTTCCCAAATCTCAGTACCCTGTATATCAAATTTTCGAGTCTGTAGACTGAAACTTGACAGAGTTATTCTGTAGGGAAATGTATACAGATAGACAGACACACGCACACACACAAACAGATATAGTTACCTGAGTGTGAGACATTAAAAATATATGCACATGTGAAAAGAAATCTAAAAAAAAAAACTAGATTATTGTATATATGCAAGTATACATCACACTATATTTAGAGTTACTATCCTTTAATTTACAGCAAAAAATATCTTAAGATTTTCAAAATTGCAATGTGAAAAGATGTTTTTTTCCTAAACTTGTTTATTACTTCACACACACACACACACACACATATATATATATATATATATATATATATATATATATATATATATATATATATATATATATATATATATATTGATTCAAGTTTTTTATGTAGGCTTCTATCATTTTTCAAAGACAATTTCTGAAAAAAAAATTGTCCTTCTGTAATTGCTTTTTGATTGTTACAATCATACATTTTCTGTCTTCTTTTTTAAAGAGCTATTTGGGCTTTTAAGATATTGCTGGGATAGTCTTCAACTTGACACAGAAATAATTCAGTTCATCTACTTGAAAACTGCTCGAATAAACAATGTAAGGATGAGTGTTCCATCATTTCCACTGCAGAATACTTTGATCAGAGGTTTCAGAAGACATTAGAAAAAAGAAAAAATAAACTCTCGTTTTGATGTAATTTCACCTGACGCAGTAATTTTAGGCAATATCTTTTCAGGCTAATATAATCAACCAATCAGAAACGTTTGTCCTCAGTTTATCATATTTGTCATAACAAAATGGATATAAGACTTCCGTCATGGTTATATATTAAAAGAAAGTGTATATATATATATATATATATATATATATATATATATATATATATATATATAGAGAGAGAGAGAGAGAGAGAGAGAGAGAGAATACTATTTCCATTATTTTCATCATATATATATATATATATATATATATATATATATATATATATATATTCATTTAAAAGAGTTTGTCTGATGCATTGCTGGTAAATTGAATTTACCATCTTTCCAGGAAGTTAGATACAGGGTCACGTGTGGTTTAATGAAAGTGTTTCTGTTGAACAAACTAGATTCGAACTTGGCACACCCGAGTTTATTTTCGGTCCGTGCCAGTAAACAGTCATCACCACTTTCAAGCATTGCTGGTAAATAAATGTGGAGGTATTTAGTAAGGCTGTTTGCAATGTAGAAATAATCAAGAATAGTCAGAGAAGAGATAAACAAAAGCAAATAATTGAAACCAGTCGGTAAATATATTTTGTTATTCGTGTCAGTTTATCTCACACTAGGTTGAAAATATTCCAAAGATTAGAATCATTGAATTCCAACAAGGGTCATTGATATTGCTCAATCAAAGAGAGCAAATTTATAATTTTCATATTTTTTTTTATATAAATATAGTCATACTTTGCTACGATGTGCGGACCGTTTCAATCATTATTGATCTCATCAGGCAAGAAAAGATTTGAAAGTTTAAAAAATGTTGCAAAATTTTTTATAATTTTAAAGGGGGAAATATTTTGCTATGTCTAACGAGTAGCATGGTTTACAGATCTTCTGGTATGAAGTAAAAAGCATACATTTTACGGCTGTTTTCCGTTTAGGAAAGGAGGGGGAGAGATTAAGAAATTGTTGGTGCATAAAGATCAAAAAGGAGTGAGAGAAAGAGTGTGAGAGAAGAAAGTTATAGAAGGAGGGGGTTCGTGTAGCCAGTTAGAATGAGAAGAAGAAAGAAAGACAGAAAAAGGGAAGGGATACAAATGAATATAAATGATAAGGGGTATGGGAATGTCGGAAATCAATATTTTAGACGATTTGCAATTAGGTAGACGGTGGAGGTGGGATGCATTTCTCAATTAGGAGCAGTTCACCGAAATTGGGTCAGGGTCAATCTGTTTGTTTCCAATCAGACGAAATTCGTTCAATTTTTATACCTAGAATCTTACGACAACTTTTTTTTAAGATTAAATCTACTTTTTTAGGAGGCGAATTAAACTCCATTTTTATATACTTTTTAGTTTTATTCTAATTAAAATGAACTTATACATTTATTTAAAAAATTTACCAGATAATATTTATTTAAACTTTCATATTATATATATATATATATATATATATATATATATATATATATATATATATATATATATATATATATATATATATGAGAGAGAGAGCGATGAGGGAGGTGTAGTATGTGACAGTTTCTTTAAAATAGTTAAGTTTAACAGTTCATGAGAGTATCCATTACACTGGTTCACAACAAATTTGTTGTCTGCATTAATTCGGATGATTTAAGACGAATATGATGTGACTTTGCTCAATCACATCAAGTTTTTTCTATTTTTTCTTCACATGTTACGTGTATGGAACATTTTAGAAAAAGTTAATGGGGTTCAAATGCGATGTTTTGATTGGAAATGATTATTTTAATGGCAAGAAGTATCCAGATCCGATAGTTCAGGGTAATTGTGTCGAAAACAGATCAGTTTGAAGTTATAAAATCTTGAAATCTTTCAACAATTGTTGCTCTGTGTACACGAAGGACTGGCCTGTGCGAGAGAAATTGGTGGCTTGCAAAGAAAGAACGTCATCGCTGACCTTCGGATGAACAGAGACAGAATACTTTTCCCACAACTGCACATTAAGTTTGGTTTAATCACGCAATTCATTAAAGCTCTGGACAAGGATGGTGACTGCTTCACTTACTTGTGCAAGGCTTTTCCAGAATTGACCATGGAAAAGTTGAAAGCTGACATCTTTGACGGTCCTCAGATTTGGCACCTCATCAGAGATCCAAAGTTTAAAAACTCAATAAAAAAAGTGGAACTGAAAGCATTTTTTACATAGTAGTCGTTATTTCCATGGCAAGTGCTCGTCTGAGCTCCAATCTCTGAATCTCTGGTCCCCCCCCTCGCCAATCTTCCACGAAAAACACCTGTCTAGCTGAAACCACTGTCAATAATTTCCCCCACTCTTTATCTGTGCCTAAATCAAAACGTAGATTCCATGAACAAAGCTTCTTTCTTAGAAGTGCACGCCTGTGGAACTCTCTTCCGTTTGCCTGTTTCCCACATGGAAGGCATTTGTTCTGTTATTGAAGAACCTGGCAATAATAAGGCCAGAAACTATGCATAATATGTCAACAACATTCTGCCTGTTTTCAGAAACCTGGACTGCAACATGAGCATCAAGATGCATTGCTTATTTTCATATATGAATGAGTTCCTTGAGAACCTGAGTTCAATGAGTGACGAGCAGTGCGGAGAGATTCCATCAAGACCAAAAAGACATGGAGATCAGTTATCAGGGTCGCTGGGATGCAGTCATGATGGTTAATTACTGTTGAAAGCTGAAAGGAGAAACCTTCCTATAACTGAGCATTCCAGGAGTTTGAAGAAATGGAAGTTCAAGCCATGAAGTTTTAATAATGGTGAAGCAACATGCAATTAGCACTTACAAATATCAATTCCCACCATTCAGTTTAGAGTCATCGATGTTTCTATCACCTAATCAATATATGTTGTTGCAAAACATATTTTCTCTTAAAGCATATTTAGAATGATATGTGTTGACAAAAACCAGCTGATAATGCACTATAATGTAATCGATTTTGTTACAAGATCTGATTTATATCTTTTTAAACTAACTTAGAACAAAAACATGTCCTGATCGAGAGAAACGGATGTCGTTTACTGATTCAGCAGTGCAAAAATACCCTTAATTAGTCATAGAAATCTAGACAGCATTAAAAAAATTTTTAAGTTGTTGAACACTTGTTATGATAAAAAAATAGGAACCTCGAAGTATAATCAGAAAAAAAAGTTTCACTTTTTTGTGAATATCTCTATAGGATTATATCTGAACTGACTCAAAAGAAAAGCCTTTCAATATAACCACTGCTCGTCACTCATTGAACCTAGGCTCGTAATGGGACCTAAAACCAGGACCTGGTGACAAATACATTAAAATAAATAGGAAGGCTCAATAATGACAAATGCAATTTTGCTTATTGAAATGAAAATTATGAACCTCTTTCTATAGAACTTCAAAATGAAATTTGCTGCTCAACACAAGGATGTCTACAACTTTATTCATTAAATATTTGTCGAAAGCTTAACATCCAGTGTAGCCATAAGTCATAGAAAAATCTACCAGATGCTACAGTATACCATACATTATGACTATGTAATCCCCACAGTTATTAATGTAGACAATGCAGCAGTGAATTCTGACATTGTCATATTAAAACAAAGCCAAAAGACTAGGTACTTTGGTCGAGGGGAGCGTTCCTTATGATAGTGACTTGAACAGAGTATAAAGAGACAAAGTCACAAAGTACAAAAGTCTCATATATGATATGAAGAGAAATTGGAACCAAAAAACGATCAATTCGTCTATAATAATATTTAATCCATTTTCCTCATTAATATCTGCTATTGCAAAATGTCAAACACATTCTCTTTTTTTTATTTTTTTTTTATTACATTTTCACCCCAAACAAGGCAAATTGCCACTTTGGTGTAGGGGGCTACTATCAGGGGCAACAACTACTGGGGTACTATGTAGGGATTTGGGCAGCAAGGTGTCGGTTCACGTTACACTTGAACTTCTGCACGTCAGTACTGTTGGGGAAGCAGGGACCTGGAATGGAATTCCAGAGTCTAGCGGTTCTGGGGAAGAAACTATTGGAGTAAAAAGATCTTTTACATCTAGGGATCTCTACAGTGTGGGGGTGGGATTTAGCAGCCTGTCGGGTTTGTCGAGGGTGCTCACGTCGTGGGGGCACAAGTGATTGCAGTTCGTCAGAGCATTCGCCACTAAAATACTTGTAGAAAAGGCAGAGGGATGCAACATTTCGTCGATGGGACAGAGGCTGAAGCTTAGATGCCAGTTCAGGGCCTATCAGGTTTGCGACTCTCTTTTGAACCTTGTCAAGGAGCGAGAGACTAGTAGCAGATGCACCAGCCCAGATGTGGCAGCAATACTCCATACATGGGCGAATGGTGGCCTTATAGAGGTACAGGATACTTTCGGGTGTTAGCAGTTTTCTAGCACGGTAGAGAGAGCCCACCTTTCTTGCAGCGGCCCTGGCAATACCTTCAATGTAATTGTTCCAACTCATGTTTCCTGTGAATGTTAGGCCAAGGAGTTTGAAAGATGGACTCTCAGATAAAGAGTCGTTGGCCATTGCTATGGGTGGTAGAGAGGGTTTCTTGTAATTATTGAATGAAACTAGTTTAGTCTTGGCAGCATTGAACGTGACCAACCACTTTTGTCCCCATTCCACTACAGATTGGAAGTCATCCTCTAGTGTTTCTGCCATTTCTTTAGAAATGTGTTCATTCATCTTCCTGTCGTGCCTGCCATAGAGTGTAGTGTCATCAGCATATATACCCATCTCAGAGGCAATGTTGTCGGGGAGGTCATTTATGAATATCAGGAACAATAGAGGTCCAAGGATAGAACCCTGGGGCACCCCCGCATTTATATCATATTGTTTAGATGTACGACCGTTGAGGACAACCTGGATTTTTCTCTTATCTAAGAAGGATTTAATTATGTTAAGTATTCTACCAGTGATACCGTATGATCTGATTTTACTGAGGAGACCCTCATGCCATACCCTGTCAAAAGTCTTAGATATATCCAGAGCTACCGCTCTGCCCTCCCCCGCTTTGTCCAGTGAATGGTATATATGTTCAGAGATCACAGTTAGGATGTCTGCTGTGGAACGGGCTTGTCTAAATCCATATTGTTTGTCAGTCAGTAGTTTAGCATCTGTAAGATGATGGACTAGAGCATGGTTAATTATGGTCTCAAATATTTTGGCAAAAAGTGGGAGGAGGCTAATGGGGCGATAATTTGATGGGTCTGTCCTTTCGCCAGAATTCTTGAATACTGGTACAACAGAAGCAGTTTTCCAACAGCCCGGAAAGCAAGCTTCATTAAGGCATTTGTTGTAGACTTTAGAGAGAACTGGAGCTACTTCGGCTGAGCACTTTTTAAATAGCACAGCTGGGATAAGATCGGGTCCACATGCTTTTGAGGTGTCAAGGTTTTTTATGATAGCATGCACCTGAGCAGAGGTGGTTTTCAGATCGTCTAGTGTGGCGTCTGTCCGCATAGGAAAGTCAGGTAGGGGGTGGTTGGAAGGGTCCAGTGTGGAGTTTGAGGCAAACCGCCTGGCAAGCATGTTAGCCTTGTCGGTTGCTGAGGAGACAACCTCGTGATTGTTGGTTAGTGGGGGAATTGTTGATTGCCCATTATTTACTACACTGTTGTAGATTTTCCAGAAGTCTCGAGTTCCTAGTTTTTGTGCTTCGATGCGCTTTTTAGTGGTTTCCGTAAATTCTCTCTTAGCTGTCGCTATTTCTTTCTTAACGTTATTTCTAGCTTCTATATACTTCAGTCTGTTTGAACTGGACTTATGTCGGTTAAACCTACGGTATGCATGCTGCTTTTGAGCAATGGCAGTTGCACAAGTCGACGTAAACCATTGGGGAGAGTGGGGCTTACTATAAAATTTCCGCATGGGAACATGCGCTTCGATTGCAGTTTTGAACCAGTCAGTGGTCTCGTTTGCACATTGTTCAGCAGGGAGAGAGAAAATATTTTTCCATGGAGCATCTCTAATTAGTTCCCTGATGGCTTCCCAGTCAGCCTTATTATAATATCTCGTTGTTTTGAGCACTGGTTCTTCAGTTTTGGGTCTAGAGTTTAGGGCGATTTCAACCATTATCACTGCATGATCAGCGTTCCCGAGTGGGCTGTGGGCCTTCGTTATGCAGTCATCGGGAACTGTGGTCAAAAACAGATCTAGAAGTTTTTTTTTTTTTTTTTTTTTTTTTACACAGTGATCACCACTTATCAAGGCCCGTAAGCCACTCAGGGATAAGGGTTATTGCAAGTACATCACGTTAGTGAGGAGATTTTATGAAGTGTTTAATTAGGAGGGCGGTTCATTAGGAATTTGTTAACATTAGACTTGAAGACATCCAAGTTGTAGTCCGGAGGGAAGCAGGCAGACGGAACAGAGTTCCACAGGCGTGCAGTTCTAAGAAAGAAATCCGCATTTTGATTTAGGTACAGATATAGAGTGGGGGAAATTTTTCACAGTGGATTCAGCTAGACGGGTGTTTTTCGTGAAAGATTGGCGAGGGGGGACCAGGGATTGGAGTTCAGACGAGCACCTGCCATGAAAATAACGATAAAACAAGGATAGGCTTGCAACGTCTCTTCTGTGGGAGAGGGGTTGCAGGGTAGAGAAAAGGGCATCCCCCACTAAACCACGAAGTCTATTTTGTACTCTGTCAAGGCATGATAGGCTGTTTTTGGCAGCTCCTGCCCAGATATGGCAACAGTATTCCATCCTTGGCCATACTTGGCTTTTATATAGATAGAGAATTGCATCATTAGTGAGATATCTTCTCACCATCTTTCCTGCGACCGTGGCAACAGACTGGATGTACGTGTTCCATTTCAGATCAGGAGTAAAGGTCAAACCCAGAAGCTTGTCAAAACACGGGGCCTCACCCAGACGAGAGCCATCCATCACAATTGATGCCAGCTGGGGATCAGAGCGTTGATGATGTAAGGATAGGAGTTTGGTTTTAGTTGCATTAAAGGTAACTAGCCACATCTTCCCCCACTGAACCACGCGCTCGAGATCAGAGGAGAGAGAATCCGAGAGAACTTTGTCATTTACAGCCTTTGATGTGTTGCCGTAGATGGTCGTGTCATCAGCATAGATGTCAACGAATGATTTAAGTATGTGTTTAGGGAGGTCATTGATGTAGATCAGGAAGAGAGTTGGGCCCAGGATTGACCCCTGAGGGACTCCAGCATTTATATTGCAGGCCTCCGATTTTTGTCCATCTACCACTACTCTTATGAGCCTATCGGAGAGAAATGATTTAATGATTGAGAAAACATTTCCAGTTATACCGTAGCTGGAAATCTTGTGAAGTAGACCCTTATGCCATACTTTGTCAAAGGCCTTTAATATGTCAAGAGCAATTGCCCTAGAAAGGAAGCCTTTGGCAAGAGATTCACTAATCCTGTGGGATATAACCGTCAGCACATCTGCGGTAGATCTTGCAGAGCGGAAACCATATTGTGTGTCACTAAGAAGGTTATTCCTGCTGAGGTGGTTGACTATTTCTCTATTTAATATTGATTCCAGTAACTTACTCATAACACAGAGAAGACTTATTGGTCTGTATTGAGAGGGAGATGACTTATCACCTGAATTCTTAAATACAGGGCAAACTGATGAGGTCTTCCAGGGGGTCGGAAAGCACTTCTCCTTAAGGCAGCGCTTAAATAGTTTCGTAAGTATGGGAGCAAGTTCTGGTTGAAGCTTTTTTAACACTATAATTGGGATGCCATCAGGGCCAGTTGCTTTACTGGAATCTAGGTTTTTTTTAGCTTGGCGACCTCATGCACGGATATTTGTATGTTACCTAGCTTGTTCTGTGTTATAGGAGGAAATATGGGGAGTTGATGGCCTTCGTCGCATAGGGTAGAATTAGCTGCAAAGTTCTTTGCAAATAGTTTGGCCTTGTCTGACGCTGACGAGATAACCTCTGGTCCATTGATAATGGTTGGGATAGAACGCACACTTCTGTTCAGGATCCTATTTGTTATTTGCCAAAACTGGTGGGAACCAAGCCGCTGATCAGCTACCTTTGATTTAACAGACTGGGCATATAGCTCTCTTGCATTTTTTATTACTCTTTTACAGTGGTTGCTGGCAGTCCTGAAAGCAGTTTTAGTCTCAGTGCATCTATTACGTTGGTAGCTATGGAAAAAGTGATTTCTGTGCGCGATAGCAGCAGCACATTCTGGGGAGAACCATGGCTGGCTGTTAGGTTTTTGTTGGAATTTTTTAGATGGTATGAATTGGTCTATGCCTACAATTAACCATTCGGTCAGATCTGATACTATAGAGGACACTTCCTTTTTAAACATGGAGTGCAGAGGTAAATCAGATATGAATGTACGGAAGCTATCCCAGTCAGCCATAGAGTATCGGTATACAGTACGGTGGAGGGGTACGTCTGATGGCTTCTTACATTTTGTTTTTATCTTAACTGATACGACGGAGTGGTCGGAGGATCCTAAAGGAGAATGAACGGTACATGAACATAGCTCAGGGGAAGTTGAAAGAAAAAGGTCTAAGAGGCTTGCATATTGATTGGGTGTATCGGGCACACGGGTGGGTTCGCGAACAATCTGAGTGAGGTCATAAGCAATGGCAAAATCATGACAAAACCTCCCCTCATCATCTGTCTTATTTGAATGGGTCAGCCATTCCACGTTATGGACGTTGAAGTCACCACAGATGTGGATGTTAGCCGAGGGATGTGCAGACAGTATGTGGTCTATTTTTTCAGATATGCTCTTAAAGATAGTAACTCCGCTGTTGTGGGGCCTATAGAGGGCAAATATAAATGCAGTAGTGTTAGCAAGTGCAACCCTGAAGCACATATAGGGTAAATTAGGATCTTCTCTAGAGATATCCCTGCCACATGGGAAGCCATCCTTAATGTAGGCACATATTCCATGCCCATGGCGATCTTGGGAGTCAGATTTAGCTGTTAAATTGGAGTATCCATTAATTATGAACTCATCTAGGGAAGTGGTCGGCCCTATTCCAGTTTCACATAGAAATAATATGTCCGGTTTCGTCTCCTGTAATTGGGTTTCAACCTCTGGAAGGTTGGAACGTAGACCCCTGATATTGGAGAAGGAGACCTGGTAGTAGGGGTCTACGCTGGAAGATGGGGTTCTAGGTTTAATCGAGTTTTTATTCTGGAGATATTTCATGTTGAGGTTTTGGGATTTGTGGAATAGGTCGGCATACTTGGTTAGAGCAGTACAGAGAGGGAAAGTAAGAGAGAAAAAGACAGGAAAAAAATTTTTTTTTTATTTGTAGCACACGAAAAGGTAAAGCCGTAACAATTACCCACTAGTATAGCATCGAGAGGCCCCACCAGAGACTACTGCATGGTCCAGATCCACTCACCAAATGGCAATACAGCAGTCCCAGTACTTTGCGCCTGCTGATAGGACAGCCTCCTTAGTGGTTAATCCAAGGTTCGGGTCCCTGACTATCAGGCGGATAACGTCAGCCCAGACAAAACGTTTACCTCCAGCACCCTTACTAGTGACATGGCAACAAGGACAGACAAAGACAGAAAAATATCCGACATCTCAGACTACTGGTCACCAAGTAGTACCGACCTTTAAGCAGCTTTTTCTTCACCCTTTGTCAGAAACATCACTCATTGAATGAGGACTGAATGACAAAATAGGAGAAGCGAGAGTTACTGGAGCTGCCGATAACACATCCACTGTATTATCTACTCTCCATTTAAAACAAAAAAAAAAGGGGGGGGAGAAAGGGGAATGGGTACAAGTGACTTATATCTAAGTAGTAAGTCCGGTGCGAACTTAATAATTCATGACACTTTTGGTGATAATCTCCCCTCCCATATTAATGGGTGGAAGTTTGTGGTTATCTATCTAGTTTTAATCATTAAAGTTTCATCTTATAATTAATTAAAATCCAATAATTAACTATTATCAATTTGTAAAGACTGCTTAATATTAATTTACATTAGAGTTTAAATAATTATTCAAGGTTTTAATTTAGGAGGTCCGTTTTCATGAGTGACTTTCTTTGCACTGTATTATATTTCGAATGTACTTGAACATAAGGCTAACTATATAAGGTAGGATTCGAAAACAAGAAGAAAGTATTTTCAATACAGGCAAGCTTGCAGTAATAGTATATATTAAGTATACTACTTAAATAAAGTCCTAAGTTTATCTACTCTAGAGAATAATTTCCGGCATTTTTTTTTTATATCGTTAGTTGCCGGCATTTTGTTTGTTTTAAAACATTCAGCTTTGTAGCAGGGGGGGGGGGGCGGATAATACGGAATACAGACAAAAAGACAGGAGAAATACAGACAAAATACATAAAACACGAAAAGCAAATTTAAAACAATGTAACAAAACATTTAGGATTAGGTTAGAGGAAAAAAAATAAAATAAAATAAAAATACTTCACGTTTTTGCACTAGATATTCCGCCCGCTGTTTTTATCAACTGTTAGCTAGTTTATGCCTTTCTAGAGTGTCAGAAGATTTCTATTTCCGGATAACTTGGTCGAGTGCCTATCTATAGAATAAAAGTCGTAACGTTCCTATGTGTAAAGAGTATCTAATTTACATTTTTTTTTGTTAAAGAAAAAAAAAAAAATTCTAGCTTTTTTTTTTTTTTCATAAAGTCCTAAGTTTATCTACTCTAGAGAATAATTTCCGGCATTTTTTTTATTTTTTTTATCGTTAGTTGCCGGCATTTTGTTTGTTTTAAAACGTTCAGCTTTGTAGCAGGAGGGGGGGACGGATAATACGGAATACAGACAAAAAGACAGGAGAAATACAGACAAAATACATAAAACACGAAAAGCAAATTTAAAACAATGTAACAAAACATTTAGGATTAGTTTATGATGAAATTAAGTTGTTTTAAAATAAAGCTAAACTCTGCATCCATCGGGTTACTGAAATTTCAGCGACTTTTCATTGAATAATTGACTGAAGTATCGCATGGTCTCGTCTTTGAATGTTAGAGTTTGTCTACCAGGCCTAGTAACCACACATTCTTTCGAAACCAATTAGAAATGTTTTCTTTGCTCTTATGTCGTGTTGATTGCAATATTCAAATTAATCTCCGATTTCGTTTGGATTACTAATGTTCAATTATTGACTCTTATTATTATTATTTTTTTTTTGTTTCTGCATTATATACCGATTTATACGTTTTTTTCTTCGCCTCCGCCCACCCCCTTTTTCAAGCTTTCCAGTTTAGGACGTTTCCTTTCTTATTTCTTTAAGTGAATAACCATTGTTTTCTTTTAGTTTTATCTTTAACCATTAACATATTTAATGTTTTAAAACACACCAATTCTTTTTTTAATGTCTCGCCCCCACCTCTTATCTCAGTAATCAAAGGGTGGGGGTGGGGGAAGCAAAGTCAATTTTTTTTCTTTAGATCATCAGAAATGACTATTAACTCAAAATAGTTTCATCTTATTCAATTACTACTTTCTTGTACTTTTATGCATTTCAGCATTCATCCTGGAATGGTTGGGCTGGCTTCATCCAGAGAATTTAGTGTTCCATTTTTAGCTGACTAAATCACATTAAAATCACCGTACATATTTAACGTGTTGCTTACTTTGAAGAAGAAAAAAAAAAAGTGGATAAAAATATTTGATGTCTACGAATATATTTTTATTTTTTAGGTTTATGTTTAGTTACTTTAAAAAATTACGGTCTTCCTAGTTATTATAGCGAAATCTGACAGTCAAAAAATTGAGTTTTCATTTAAAAGCACGAAAAAAAAAAACACACACACACACACACACACAAAAAAAAAAAAAAAACAAACAAACAAAAAAACAGTAACTACTTACTTTTTGTGTCAATTTCAACAAAAAGGAATGTTATCTACTTAATTGTTATGTCAAAATTTGTTAAATATCACTTAAACATTACATAAAACAAGTATTTCTATAATTCAACGCAAAAACGATTTCACTATATATGCTGGTAACGCGTGACGTAAACAAGGGAAGTAACTCATCCCTCCTGAATTCTTTGACATGTCCAGAAGTATAGATAATAGTAATAAATAGGTGAGTTCATGTAGTGGGGTCAAAAATGGGTCAGAAGCTCCAATAAATGGCTAAAATTGACTCTGAGCACTCCGAAATGTATATCACAGGCATAGATAAACATGAGATGAAAAGAGATAGTAAAAAAAATGGTAAAGGAATTTAATACAATGATGTTTGTCTTCCAGATCATAAGCATCCTGTTCTACTCCCTCTTCCCCCTCAACATCTTTTCTATATTTTTTTGTCCTTTTATTTTTCTTTATTATGATTTGTTTTAAACCTTTGTATAAAATAAGACCTAAACACAAGGGAAATAACTCGTTTCTCCCGCATTGACCTAAGTTTTTGAAACTTTTCAGAAATTAATTACCTCCCTTGCTATTATGTCCTGCTGATCAGGTGTGACAATCCATAGCAGTAGCCAATACATGTGTTAGCCAATCATGATTCCAGCAGCGAACCCCATAGAGAACCCAAGGTCAACTTGGTATCCTCTTTCGCCGTTATGAGCCAGGTTTTTAGCTGGTCTCCATGTCCATATGTCATGACATTTTTTCCAACTCTGAAGAGGAGCTGGTTCGTCGGCTTTGAGGATGAAATCATTTGGTTGGCGACGAAAAGCATGACTGGACAAGCGAAGACATCTCGAAAGCAGAACTTGCTGAGAGAGGATACGTTGCACTGAGAAAGAACCAGCATTTGAGATTAACTCTTGCCAGCGAACACGAAGGATGTGATATTAACAATAGTAATCAGACACCTCAAGCTTCCGTAGATCGGCTATATCGAAGTCAAATCCTATAGGATCTATCAGTAAATAATAATCTCTCTTCAGCCGTTCGTACTTGTCTTTCATTAATATGTTCTTCAGAATTGTCTGATGTATTATCTGTTTCCTTTGTTCCAGCTCGTTTGACTTGCTGGTCTACTGGTTTTCATCAATTCGCTGTTATAATACACCTTCCTATTCCAGTAGCTTCTTTCCAAGAACTGTAGACTTGTGGAATTCTGTTTCTGTTCACTGTTTTCCTTCTACCTATCAGTAGGCATATGTCTTTGCGTTAATCATGTACATCATATATAGCATATTAATTGATTTTACTTCGGATTACCAGTCTCATCCCTATTAGTTGTTGTTTTGTCATAAAAAAAGTCCCTATTAGTTGTTGTTTTGTCATAAAAAAGTGATGCGTGTTGTTCTTCCTGGTCAGGGAAACGGGTTGGAAACGTAACAATTTGTGATAGGGAGTGAGATATAACGAAGCTATGGGTTGTGCTGCCCGCTGCATCTGTGTGAGTAGAGAATCCAAGCCAGTTTTTGTAGTGGACATTAAAGTCACCAAACACATGTATTTGTGCGCTAGTGTCGAGGGACAGTGCCGTGTCTATGCTGTCAGATACTTTGTTTATTATGGAGCAGTCCTGAGTCGAGGGAGAGCGGTAGAGAAAATAATAGTAGCTAATATTGTGTTGCATGTTTAGTCTAAAGCACATAAAGGCTTGATCATCTGTTTCTAGGTTTGTTTCTCTAGTCAAGGGAAGGGTATTACGAATGTAAACTCCAAGTCCGTGCATATGTCTGTCAGAGTCCTTACGGCAGAGTGGGAGATATCCAGGCATGTTAAAGTGGTTAGAGGGAATGGAGGAGTGTAGGTTAGTCTCACTTAGTGCTAAGATATCCGGAGTATTTGTTAAGAGAAATGCTTCAACATCAGCTAAGTTAGTTCTAAGCCCACGGATATTTGTGAATGAGAGCCTCAAGGGAGGAGGCAAGTTGAATTTGTTTGTCCCTAATCCTGGTTTAAGCTTATTTTTAGATTGTACTGTCTTATGACGTTTTTTAATTTATGAGATGAGGATTGGCAATTCGTATTATTTGGATTCATCAGACTACTGTTCTCATCTTCAGTATGATTTTTACAACGTTTCGGTACATTTGAAGAAGATCGGAGGTTACATCGACCGAAACGTTGTGAAAATCACACAAGATGAGAACAGTAGTCCGTTGAATCCAAATAATATCTCTTATGTTTACGGTAGTGACAAAAACACGGCAGATCCCTGCTTATCTGTCGGTAAGCATCGTTTGTGCCTCCTCATTTACTTAAACAAGTGGGTGTTTTGTAAAGGAAGATACTTTCTTACCACACAAAGGAAGATCGCTTTTGCTAACAATGTCGATTTACCCTTTACATAACTTCAATCACAGACACACAGTCGTTTATCAAAACCTCCATCTTTGTTTTCTTGTCAATAATCCATAACAACAGGCAAGGGAGATCACTCTAAGCACTTAACACAAAGAACAGAACACTTTTTTTTTTTATCTTAATACAAAGCGAGACAACATAACAATCAATTTATTTGAAAAGTATAACGAAAATAGTTTCATTCAATTTTATTAATCTTATACATTAACTAGCAAAGATACCCACGCTTTGCAGGGAACTTTGCTACCGACATCCCCCTGCCCCAATGCAAACAAATTTTTTGAGAGGGTGGGTCAACGTGCGGGTGCTCATTTTAGGTAAATTATTATAGAAAAGTGATCCCCCACTTTATTGAAACTAACATTTCTTCAAAAAGTCCCAGGGTCCAGGAGTTCATACCATGCAAACGGTAAATTTGCGACAATATCAGGTTATCAGTTTTGGTTATTAGATTTGGTGTCAGAAAAAAAAAAATCAGTTAGTGTCAAAAAACGAAAATAAATGTTTTTTTTTTTCATAAAAATAAGTATTTGTCCATTCATGAGAAGTGTGTGATATATCCAAACTGATGAAATTAAGAAAGTGAAAGGAGGGGGTGGGGTCATTTTTTGGCTCGTTTGGCTCTTTTTGGGTGTTTTTTCCTAAATGCACGGGCGGCCATCTTGCTTGCAAAACTGTAGTGATTACGTTGGATACTAAATGTCTTCAAGTATGAATAACTACTCGTTTGCTCAAGAAATAAATGCGATATTCGTTCTCAGCGTACCCAAAAACCTTTGTAAGTCGACAATTCAAAGGTGAATGCCGAGGGGGTCTGTAAACTAAAAAAAGAATACCAATTTATGGTAATAATTATACCATAGCGATGTATGTGATATCATATATGATAAAAAAAATATATTTTATATTAAATAAATTATTAAAGAATCTGCTTTGCAGGCAATTAAACACACTTGCTATAGTATAATTATAGTAATAAATCCTGGGCAACACCAATTAAATTTTGTAGTAAAAAAAAAGGAGCAGATAATGTATGGGGTGATGGATCTTGCTCACATGGAAAATTGGCCCTCTGCCTAACTAACTCTGCCCTCGTGGGGATGCAAGTAAATGACATTTAATTATTTTTCTAAAAACAACTTATGAATTATATCGGCGTGCTTAAATACAGTGAAAGAAACGGATAACCCAACAAAAACAAATAAAAAAGGTCACTTAAAAATTAAAAATAAGCGAAAAAAAATACCTACGAATAAAAAAATAAAATTAATAATCAGCTTAGAAGAATATTTCGGAATGAAAACAAATCTATTCCAGAAAATATTTAATAACGTGCTCCGTTTTTAATAATTTTTGCAAAGAATTAAATCATCACAGTTATTCCCCTTCGGTTTTCTGGTTTGAAAATTAAACGGTTTCAGATTTCAGATAAAATAAGTTAAATCAAATATAAATTAAAATGAAATTAAACTAAATAATTAGATTTTAAATCATATTTTTAAATAATACAGTTGAAAAGAGGCTATTATGTCAAATAAGTAATATGATCGAGCTAATTATTTAAATAGATTTAATTTAATGTGATATGCTAATGATCTTAACTCAATCAGTGTATATGTGGTTTGAAGAATGCTATATAGAGAAATTACGCATAAAATATGATGTCTCCTTTGAGAGAAGTATCCTATCATGGGCATTAATATTTTTTAACCTGGCGAGGTGTACACACATATCGCCTTTATATTATTTTGAACATGGGGAGTTGTACACACAGACAAAACACACACACGAACGCTACTAATTTATATATGTACTATAATACTATATTTATTTTTTTTTATTTAATTTTACTAAAACGTCATGCACAAATACATATTGCTTGACTAATCTTCTCTGTTGCGAAA
The DNA here is from genome assembly GCF_053919585.1 of Euprymna scolopes. Taxonomy (NCBI): domain Eukaryota; kingdom Metazoa; phylum Mollusca; class Cephalopoda; order Sepiida; family Sepiolidae; genus Euprymna; species Euprymna scolopes. Next base: position 91,405,855 of record NC_136494.1, read on the forward strand.
GGAAATGAAAGAGAAGGGTGTTTGTACATGAATACGCCTATGCGTATAGACGGACACAAAAGATCAGACTCCACGTGGGGTTAAATAGACGTCTTTTTAGTAGGGGAGAGAAAAATGTTCAAATATGAAGGATAGGATGAATGTCAGTTTTAAGGAAAGAAAAAGGGTTTCATATATGAGAATGTTTTTTAAGTATACATGTGTTGAAGTCCCACCGTGTATGTGTGTATTACATTTCCACGTGTGTGCTGCGGATGCCATGTTGGATTCTTGGGTCTTCTTGTCAAACTCGAATCCAGGGTCTACACGGCCCGGGAGTGATTTTGGTTGTGTCCCAAGAGAAGAGTTTGGAGGATTGGTAAACGTAACGTGATGAGTTGTTGGTAGTGGCAAAAATATGTATGTTTTTATCATATCTTATTACGTGTTCGGCTTGCCTGGGTGATTAGTAAGGCTATGACTACAGCATATTCTTTTCCTTGTTTTGACTCTCGAGTGTGTATCCATTGATCTCTTATATGTTTTAATGTAGAGTGATGAGGTTCTCGGTTGATTAATTGTGTGTAACTGTGTCGGATATATACTCGAGTGTCAAAACAATGAAAAGAATATGCTGTTGTCATAGCCCTACAGATTAGGTAAGCCAGAAAGGAAGTCAAATACTTGTACCAATCATCGCTGTGCTTAGAAATTAATAAGTTAAAAATCCTTAATCAGGATGTATCTGTAGTCTGAAAAACCGCCACCGCATATAGACATATTTGTGGTTAATTTATTATCATTAGACACATTACATTATTAATCTTTATTATTAAACGAGTTACATATTAATATTTCTCTTTGGTAACACATCAGTTTATTTTTAACAAACACATTATATTTATAACATAGAAGCAATTATTAACTGATATATAAAGGGAAGGTTTGTGTATGTTCAGAGATAGACATAGGCTGCACGGAGGAGAGAAATAGAGTTGGGAGGGAAAATGGGGAAAAAAAGAAAAAACACGAATAGAGAATGGTTAGGAGCTAGAAGTTTTAATGGAAATATGTCACAAATTTGGTCGGGGCAACGCCGGTTAGCGCTGCTAGTTTTTCACAAAATATAACGATTTTGACAATAGAAAGTGGGTGGAGGCTCAACAGGCGAAACAAAAATGGGATTTAAAGACTCCCGGGTAACGCCGAAATTTGTAGAGTTATTAATAAACAATATAAGGGAGAAAAAAATCCTGTCATTTAGTCGAACGAAAATAAATTGAAACGAAGAAGAAAATTCTCGATGGTAGAATAACAATCGTGTAGCAGCAAAATAGAAAATTGCTTTCATATATTCTTTTGTTTCGCTTCAGGCTCCGGCCAGAACCATGGGGTTCATATTATCTTTATAATCAATCATTTTTTAGCAATAGCTGTAGTCACTAACACTAAACTTATTTCCTGTTCATTGCCTGTATAAATGTTATTCAGTGCAAAATCTTTAGAAAAGCGTACGCTATATACTTTTTCAATACGAATATATTCCCATCACTTTTCTAATTTTAAAAACCTTAAAATACAATATATTATATATACATATGCATATGCCTGAATCTTGTATATATATATATATATATATATATATATATATATATATATATATATATATATATAATAAATTCCACAGCCAAACAACGTCGCAGTTCACAAGAGCCATGACATTGTCATGGCTCTTGTGAGCTGCGACTTTGTTTGGCTGTGGAATTTATTATATACAATCTCTTACATTCTGAAAATCATATATATATATATATATATATATATATATATATATATATATATATATATATATATATATACTAGCAGGCCGCTTAAATATGATATTTTGATCAATGCAGATTTCGTATTTATTATTATACTATATTGGACTCAATATATATTTATAATTTAAAAAGTTAAAAAAAAGAAAGAAAATGACTCGTGCGCCACCACCGAGAATCGAAACCAAAACATTTTGCTTACGATTTATTTTTTTCTTTGACTGAGCTATGAAGACATGTTTGCTGCAAGGCTAAAAATTAAAACGTGAACCAATCACTATTACGTTACGCAGGCATATTCGTAATGCCGCCGTTCGACCATCACCTAGCAAATTCCATTTCTTTAATTTTAACACTTTTATACCAATCTTTTACCGGCTAAAACCCAAATATAAAGTTACGCATGGGTTCGAATACCTTATATTAAGTTTCATGTTTGTAAACTAAAATTTGACAGAAGTTTGGTAGGCCAAATTGTTTAAACAAATATATATATACATATACATAAATATGTATAGAAAGAGGTTTGTGTTTACTATAATCTTTTTATGCAAATATTACGCCAGTATTAATCATGTAGAATATCTGCATGAATATAATTACACGTAATAGTTAACATGAGATCCAGATGGTTTGCTAATATATATATATATATATATATATATATATATATATATATATACTAGTAGAATACATGTCATGGAAAGCGATATAAGTACGGTTTTATTGTTTTGGTAGATATTCTTTGAAAGTTTGAGGTTTCTAACTGAAATACATTCTTTTTTACATGCTTTCCTCTTTTCTTTGATGACTTTCAAGACTGGCACAAACCGTTCCACATTCATTAAAGGTGAAAATCAGCTTGAGATCTTGCAGATTCTGATAGAATGGTGCCAAACTTCTTTTCTTGCTCCTGTTCTTAGCTTTTCATGATGGGTGAGATTTCGTTACGTTGGATGCAACTCTGTACAAAAGAACTACGAAAAGACAATTCTTACAGCCATTAAACTTCATATTTGTTTCCATCAAAATGTTCTTTATTCAGTTTTTATATCTTATTTTGGAATTGTTTAGAGTAATATTCGCCCACGACCCTGTCGTGCCAAAGAACAATTGTGATCACAATTAAGCAAACGATAGTTTTAATACAAAACTGGATGACATACTAATCGTATAAGTAAAAAATGTTGAAGTTTACAAAAACAATTAGTATCAAACAAACTAGAGAGAGGATTTGTTTTTCCACTGATTATGGGTTATTACCTGAAAGGACCTTTGGAATAAGTACCATCCACAGTTAAAAAATTTCAGGTAGATAAATAAATAAATTTTTTAAAATGATATAAAAAAAAATTATTAAATTATTTATCATTTATTTATTTATTTATTTATTTATCTGCTCATAACGACTGTACATTTCTGCATTGTAAGCCTTCAAAAATACCTCTTAAACTATTTTCAATTGTTTTGCCAGTTATAGTGGTCTACCTTGTGTTTCTGAAGTTTTTAGATAGAGATGTATTATTTGTATTATTAGTTACATCTTGTATATTATTATCACAATGTTTCGACCAATGCAACCACCGATCTTCTTCAGGTGCGTCTTGTCAAACTCGAGAATCGTTATAGTGAATTTAGGAAATCGTACAGAATATTGAAACGAATCCTTTATTTAATCCACAAAGTAGATTATTTTTATTCCGTCGGCCATTTCGAAATTTCATACAGAGTTCTGAGTTAGACATAAAGATTCTTAAGTTGAACAAGATACACTCGAAGAAAGTTACATCGGCCGAAACGTTGTGAAAATAGCATCCATGATGAGAACAGTAATCTAAATAATCCAAATAATATAAAGTTATTACCCTCATCTAAAGAAGTTCGAAAAATATCTCATTTTCGGTTTCTGTGATGGACATTTCTCTTTCAGCTAACTCTCCATATAAAAGTTGTTGATCAATCCGGTTTTCATTCTTATTGAAAGGATTAATAAATCCAACTAAACAATTGTAGTCCAAGTAAAAGAAGTGAAAAAAAAAATGTATATTAAAATCGAAAACGAAATATTGATTATCTGCAGAATTATGAAATTATTCTAATTCTTTATCGCAGAAATGAGGCTAATGAACAAAACCTTCAAATCACAATTTGAATTTTGTCATTTCTTTTTCTTTAAATCTCTTCATCAATAAATGCTAGTTTTGAAAATGTCATTCTTAAATTAACAATACATATAAAAAAAATTTGTTGTAAAAATATGATATAATTTTATTTGTGATTATTTGTTATTTATTTAATAGAAGCAGCCCTGTAAGTGGCTATTGTTATTCTGAAGAGAGTTTAATTTATGAACGTCTTTAAACTGCTTTTATCACACCATTTTGACGAGTGGATTTTCTCATTGTCTTCGGATGCACTTATCATATTGGAGGAATTAACACTTTTCGTAACAATACTTTGGCATTTGTTTTTGTTTGCTTTGTTGCAACAGCGTTCAATCTAGTCAGGTTGAACTAGTTTCTTTCCTGGTCTGAACCACATCCCTAACCATGGCAGCTCATGTACAACGTTGCTAAGTAAGGTAAACCAATTCGTGTGAACTTGCAAATTGTGTATTTACAATCCGTATCAGAGTAGTGCAACGGACAATAGCACTTGGTTGTCACACTCAATTCTAAGACACAGGGGGTAATTTTCGTTTTGATGTCAATCTCCTATCGCTAGTAAAAGTCTGGTTCAAAGGAACAACTATTAAAATCACCACCGTCTATGTATATTTACCAACACTCAGTTTGTTGGGTTCAGCCGATTTTTTCCCTTCACCTGCACCACATTCTGAACCCGTGTACGGCGATCGTGAACAAGGTCAAGTGAAATGGTTAACCAATTTGTTCAACCTTGTAGATTGTGCCTATCATCTTTATTAAAATGCAGTGATGGAAAATCATAGGGTTGTCATCACACTCGGCTCTCAGATACAGGCAACTCTTTTAGTGTAGGAGTTAATCGTTCACCGTTTGCCAAGAGTTCATTTAGCATGGCCGAGGACAAATATGTTTTTCTTTACTTGGGGGTCAAGTCTCGTAGGTCATTCGAGGATAAGGCTTAGTGAATGCAGGGTGGTAGTGTAATAATTGTGAATGGTATAATTTGAATAAAATTTGATTATTTATGGGAACGGCTCAACAAGAACTTGTTTACATATAATTTCAAGACTACCATGTTGTATTCAACCAGGAAGCAGGCCAGTGGAACAGTGTTCTACAGGCAGGTAGTTCTTAGAAAAAGTTCTGTTTATGGAATCTGCGTTTAGATTTAGGCACAGATAGAGAGTGAGGGAAATCATTTATAGTGGTTGTAGTTAAGTGTTTTTTGTAAAAGTTTGACAAGGTGGGACCATAGATTGAAGTTCATTCGAGCACTTACCATGAAAATAATGATAGAGCAGAGACAGGCTCACAATGTCTTTTATGTGAGAAAGAGGTTGCAGGGAAGGGAAAAGGGCATCACCTACTTTTCGAAGATTTACAACTTATTGACTCTGTTTAGGTTATTTTGTGCAAAACACGATGCCAATTGTAACTATAAAATTCAATCGTATGAATCAGCAGTAATTTTATAGTTTAAAATTGTTACCTATTTTCAATGAAATGGGTTTCAGCATTCCTCACCCCAATGTTATATATAAAAAATAATGGTTTATATCATTTTTTTTGTTCCATTGGTTATTTATTATATGGTCATTAATTTATATCAGTCGACTACAAGCAATTCTAATGTGTTTTTATAATACTTCAAAGCCGTTGCTTCTGAGGTTATATATTGAATTAACTCCCTTACTCTTTATATCTACATATTTACTAAAATATTTTATATATAAATTGACCTAAACTGTTCAATGTAAACGCTTAATGTTTACATTTAACAACAAAACATATAAACAATGGTATGTTTCCAATTATCAAGTCTTTATTCGTTTTTTCTTGTAGAAATGTTTAAAAATTCAATGCAGCTTCTGGGACGTTTGTGCATGAAACAATGGTCAAATTATATTGAATTATTTTGAATTTCAACCAGAAAAAAATCAGTAAATATTTGGTCATTGGAATTTATATATCATTGTTTACGCATATGTTTGTGTGTGCGTGTATACGTGGTGTCTGGTGATTATTTTTTATGGTGACATATCAGCCAACTAAAGCATGTATTAAGGCTAACCTGATGCAGATCTCAGTAAACGCTACACGTTTTAGATTATCTACCGTTAACCATTATTAAATAAACACAGAATTGAACCCCTACAAAGCATCTAAATGATTGAAACGATAGCAACCTGACTCAAATTCTTGCTATATTTGAAAACGTGTCAAATCACATGATGAACTATCATTTTGATCTTTAAGTTCTAAAATCTTCTCTGTTTTTATTGACCTGATGAGGTTAACCTTGAATAAAATTATAACTGAAACACGTTTGCACATACGTAGCCAACAATATTTTTTTATAAATACAAATTTATTGTTATATATAAGGAGAAACACAATACTTATTATTATTATTATTATTATTATTATTATTATTATTATTATTATCATTATCATTATTATAGTTTATTCCTCTTCTTTTTCTGCTTTCTGCAGCAGTTCATTTTAAGAAAATAGAAACAGAACGCTGTTCTTTGGAAACAACTTGTTGAAACAGAATACTGAACGCCTCTTGATAAAGGTCCAAAGTCATCTCCTTCGCCGCCTTCTACCAACTTGCCTCTTGTCACTAACACTTCCTGATTGCAGATGCGTGATTTTATCTTCTGTCCACTTTCCTCGTCGAGCCACTCAATTCGCATCATGTATACAGGAAATTAAAATAATCAATCATTTTGATCACAAAAAACACACACTCCTTGACAGTGGTCACTTGGAATTGCAATGGGGTGAAACAGCTATATTTTCAAATACGATATTCCATGCTAGAATTTCTACTACAATTAAATGTCTTGGTAATTTCCTCCTTGAATCTTTTCTCGTTCTTTTTTTTTTTTAACCCATTGGAACGATTTCTGGAGTAGCAAACCAACTCTTGTCATTATTGAAAAAAAAAAATAACGACAATGAATTATTGTCATTTGTATTGAAAGTTTAGTCTGTTTTATGTTAGATTGTATATAGTTCCGGCTTTATAAACTTTATGGAGTGCCTTGGATGGCAGCTTTTAGAATGTCTCCATTAGCAGCTCTTTATTTTGCGTAGTTGGTTGGACATATTCAGCTAGATGCAAATGCATTTTTATACACTTAGAATACAGTAGATCATCATAAAAATGGCAGTCACCATCATGGAAACAGAATTATACATTTATAAAATTAGCATTTTTCTGAGCATTATGTCTATATTATATTTTTCTTTGTCTGTCTGTTCGTTCCAAATTTTTCTCGGAAACTACTCCGACGATTTGGCTAAAATTTTCCATAGACGTTTGCTAGATACGGTGCAGCGAACTAAGTATTATAGGATCAGTTCTATGCACAATAAAGGATTAATAGGGATTAGTATTTACTGCAAAAATGAGCACAAATTTTACCATATTCAACCATCAGTTTATCATAAAAGTCCCATTTTGAAGTTAATGGTCTATAATTTTTGCCCGGTTTTAATGGGCTAAAAAGTCCCCCCCCTCTCTCTTTCTACTCCTTTCTCTCTCTTTCTCCCTCTCTCTCTCTCTCTCTCTCTCTCTCTCTCTCTCTATATATATATATATATATATATATATATATATATATATATATATATATTTACTGTGTGTGCAGAGTACTAAATTTCAACTTTTCTGTCCGTGGCCAGTTAAGGGGAAATCCTTCTAGACGAAGGCAATGTTTGTTTCAATCCAGAGTGCCCAGTTAAAAGGGGGTTTAAATTTTCTATGCATTAAAAACGGATCTAGTATCAAAAGCTGATCTTTGGGGAGGCAAGTAAATAAGGGTTACCTTATTCTTTGGCTGTTTGTTTAGGATCAGTGTGTAGAATCTGTTTACTTCACCCTTTTTTGTTCTCGGTTAATGAAGGAGTAATCCTAAGATCTAGGGCAATTTTTTCATTATCGTGCCAATCCAGAGTGTCTACTTTTAGGGCAATTGGATTTTCCTCCACTTGTGTATAAATCTGTACTCTTGGAGAGGCAGGTAAATAGGAGCTGACGAGCAAAGCTCCTCATAGAGATGTGACAAGGTATCGAAAAGGACACAATCACTCACAGAAATCAAATCCGTTGCCAAGGTTGCTAGAAAAATGGTGGGGTCATTCTACTGCTCTAGGAGATATCTCACTGCCAATGCAATTCTTTACCTGTATAAGAACGAAGTACGTCCTAGGATGGAGTACTGTTGCCACATCTGGGCAGAAGCTGCTCAGAGCACCCTATCCTGCCTTGAGAGAGTTCAAAACCGACTTTGTAATCTAGAAAGCAATGCCCTTTTCTCTTGTCTACACCCTCTGTTCCACTGAAATGTCGTTACGAGCCTATCTCTGCTCTCTCGTTATTTTCATAGCAAGTGTTCGACTGAGCTCCAATCTATAGTCCCCCCTTGCAAATCTTTCACAAAACACGTGTCTAGCCAAAAACACTATTTATAAATTCCTCCACTCTCTATCAGTGCCTAACCCTAAACATGGATTCCATCAACAAAGCTTCTTTCATAAAACTGCCTGTCTATGGAACTCTGTTCTGCTGGTTTGCTTTCCAGCTGGCTACAATATTGTCGTCTTCAAGTCCAATGTAAACAATTTCTTATTGAACTGTCCTCACAAATAATCTTATCACACCAAATTTCCACAACAAATGATTACTACACTACTATCCCAATGACTACAATACACACATTAACCTTTATCCTCGAATGGCCTTCGAGCCTTGATGTGCAAAAAAAAAAGAATAATAAGAGATTGTTTCTATATGCAAACCAGACAGAAAATTGAATTTATCATGAGATATTTCCAAAATTCTTTGAGTTCTCATTTCTACCTACAATTGATTATATCCCGTAGAGAAGGACTAAGGTCTTTGACTTTTTGTGCACCATAATCTCAAACATGTCATTAAAAATATTCGTTGCTTGCTGGCTTTTACCGTATACAAATCGTCATCAGATTATTCTATGCTGAAAATACATGCATTCTTTATAAACAAACCGTTTGTACATTAATTTGCTTAATAGGAATTACATTTCATATATAATTATCATAGCCTCCATTCCATTTTGAGAGAGTGGATATGTAACATAGCGCAGACGCACGTTTGCAAATGAATGCACAATGACGTCACCGATAGGGAAAAATAAAGACCTTAAAAAGGACTAAACTTCAAGAGAGTTAATATAAAAACTGGTCTTAGTGTCAAGCACCCGATTAGACGCACCGTGAGGTTTACTCAAGAGATCTGCAAGGGATTTTGAGAACATTTCAAAAAGCATTTCATGCAACCGTCCGCTCTCCCTGTCCACGAATTTGGCGACTATTTGGCCAACTCTTCCCGCCTTTAGACGGCTAGAGCAGAGTGGAAGGTCCTGACTGGGCTGAAGCAGATTGGCTGGACTCGATGATCTGCCGTACAAATTGTATTTGAGTCTGTCACCCATGTTAATACCAGTTCTGACAGATGTGTTCAACCACTGGTTTGATGAGGGTTCCATCCCGAGTTAACTCACCATGGGAGTGATCACATTGCTGAAGAAAACGTATAGGCATGGCAGGAAAGAATTAGACGATTGCAGGCCTATAACTCTGCTAAACACAGAGTTAAAGATTTTGGCCAAAATCCTATCAGCGAATTGATCAAATCAGAGCAGAACTATGTTGTGAAGGGGAGATCGATTCAAAACAACTTGCACCTGATCTTACGATCTTAGAGGGAGGGATAGTATATGACACGGAAGCAGCGCTGATCAATTTGAATCAATCTGATGGCAGTGGTAAATGAAAAGCCTTCGAAATTCTTCACTATCTCCCAATCCATGCATCAGGGTTGTATGCTGTCTCCGCTGCTTTATGTCCTTGCATTGGAGTCACTCGTTTCCTTTTGTTTAAGAGCAAAGTGTAGTACATTTTCTGATATTACACGTGATATTACTGTCCTTCTAGACTGAGGCAATTTTTATTTTTGCCCTAATCCATAGTGCCTTTTGGGGATTAATGAATTTCCCCATATTAAAACGAACCTTTTGCCTAATTGCTCTCTCTTGGGGAGGCAAGTAAACAGGGACTAGTTTTTAGTTAAAGCGTGAAAATCAAAGAGAGTCAAAAAAATTTCGATTATCGTGTGTTGCGTTAGAATCTGTTATTGATTTGTGGATTAATTGAAGGTTGACTTAATGTCAAATTGCTGCAAACCTCAGGATTCTACTTTCCATTGTTAGCGGATTGATTGTCCAATTCAGCAGACAAGAATAAAAATTAATATCATCTTGTTTAGGTCTATCAGAAACTCTTGACATAATTATTATGTCTGTTTAATTCTTGCATATCTGAGTATATATGTATGCCCGTGCATTTAGGATTATGTGCTTGTATTGGCAAAGTTCAATACATGAATAACAAGTTGAGTTTTATTTCAAACATTGTATAAATTAAAAATTTGAAGCCATAGAAGAATATAAAAGAATTCAATTCCATTAAGTAAAAAATTGGTTTCACTGTCATTCAGTCGGCCATCTGTGATGAAACCGAATAGGTTTTATGAATATTCAAAGATATGATTAATCACCCGACGTAAACTTGATGAATGAAAATTACACACATCATCAACTGTATTGCTTGGAATTGGTTTGCTAGTCACAGTAGGCATTCTTTATTTCTTTGCGAGTTAAAAAAAAACAGACAAAATAACGAGTCTAATCGTGTATATGATTGACACATTTTGAACATGGCTTGATTGAGAATAGTAATTCGTCAAAAACCAATATTTCAAATTTAAATCATAAGTTGGTGGTTATTGATTGCAAAGTAACATAAGTGTTTGTTGGTTAAAATCGTTAGAAAATCCAAAAAAGATACATAATGGAATTTGTTTATGTAAATTATTAGAGAAACTAATAATTTATATGATAAAAGTTTAAGGAGATAAGAACTGATGTTGCAGAAACAAAGTACTGCTTTAGATGTTTATTTGCCATTAAAGCATTCGCCTTAATGATATGTCAGCATTGGGACTGAAAAAAATTGTATGCAAGTTGTTATTAATAAGAGACCAATATTTTGGAAATGTGTAACTATATGAGTGTCTGTTCCTTGTAACATGGTATCTTTGAGAAATATATTTATACTAACAGATGTACCTGGCGTTGCCCGGTATTAAATGTAACTTCCTTAAAAAAAAGTTTAAAAAAGACGGAAAGAAATGAGATATGTGCATGTGAGTATCATGATTTTTTTTCGAAAGTTCACTTCTTGTAAACAAAAAAAAAAAAACTCGAGCTGAGATCGAAACCAAAATCTAAAGACAGTAAGTCAAGTACGATAACAATTAGATCATCTTGCACAATCTTTAAAAAAGTGATTTCAAACCTTGTGAAACAGTTGAATTTGATCACCTCTCAAATACCAAATTTTCAATTATGACCCCTTTTTTTCGGGTGAAAACCGAATAAAAAGTTTTTCACATGTCTGAATACTTTATATATCAAACTTCAAGTCTGTAGATCAAAAATGCGCTGAGTATATTGGATGAGAAGTGTCCTCGCACATATTCTCACTTATATATATATATATATATATATATATATATATATATATATATATATATATATGTTGTAATATATTTATCACTATATTTTTTAGCAATATTTTTATTACTGGTATTAATTTGTTCTTTTGAGCGTCGAGGAATTCCCTTCCCCATTGCATATGCACCAGATTCCTCCTCTGCTCCATTTTTAGGAATGTGTACAAACACACACACATGATACTAGGGCTCATCATATATATATGGTATTATATATATTTTATATATATATATGTGTGTGTGTGTGTGTGTACATATTATTCGAGAAGATCAGAAAACCATCGGTGCTATCGATTTTATTTCAAACACAAAAGGGACAAGTCTCGGTAGAAATATACATTATATAGACACAGGGTGTCTATAAAGTCTGGATATATAGAGAAATTAGTTTGTAAGTTTAAAGAAACGGGCAGTATCTTCAACACACCCTATTCCAGATGACCAGAGTATATATAGCTCTCCTAGTAGCGAATAAGAGGACGTCAATGTTAAAAAGGGAAGGGGAAAGCAGTAGCCCTAGATATATGTAAGGCTTTTGACAGGGTATGGCACAATGGTCTCCTACTGAAAATCGGATCCTATGGTATTACTGGACGAATACTCAACATAATTAAATCCTTCTTAAATAAGAGAAGAATTCAGGTTGTCCTCAATGGTGGTACGTCTAAACAACATATAAATTCGGGTATACCGGTATAGGGGTCGATCCTTGGACTTTTATTATTCCTGATATTCATAAATGATTTCCCTGATAAAATAGACTCTGAGATGGGTATATTTGCTGACAACACTACGCTCTATATCAGGCACGAGGGGAAAACAAATGAACACATTTAAAAAAAAATTTTTTTTTTTTTCATTCAATTTTCACCCCAAACAAGGCACAGTGCCACTTTGAAGCAGGGGGCTACTATCAGGGACTTAATTAGCAGGGTCATTATGAACGGAGATGAGTAGAAAGATGTTTGTTAACATTACACTTGAACTTCTGCATATCAGTGCAGTTGGGAAAGCAGAATCCCGGAAGGAAGTTCCAAAGACCCGCAGTTCTGGGGAAGAAACTATTGGAGTAAAAGGCTTTCTTGCACCCAGGGATCTCTACTGTAAAGGGATGAGACTTAGTAGCTTGTCGGGTTTAGTTACATCGGGGAGGTACAAGTGTTTGCAGTTCGTCAGAGCATTCACCATTAAAGTATTTGTAGAACAGGCAGAGGGATGCAACATCTCGTCGATGGGACAGAGGATGAAGCCTAGATGACAGTTCAGGACCTATCAGGTTGGCAACTCTCTTTTGAACCCTGTCCAGGAGCGAGAGACTAGTAGCAGATGCACCAGCCCAGATGTGACAACAGTACTCCATACAACTAAGCTTCAACCATCTACGATATGTTGCATCCTTCTGCTTGTTTTACAAGTATTTTAATGGTGGATGCTCCAATGAACTACAAGCCCTTGTATCCGCTCAACCTAATTTCTCCCGACAAATCCAACAAGCAACAAAGTGCCACCCCTACACAGTAGAGATCTCTAGATGTAAGAAATCCTTCTATCTTAGTAGTTTCTCTCCCCCCCCCCCGAACTGCTGGAATGTAGAATTTCCTTCCAGGTACCTGCTTCCCCAACTGTACTGACATGTAGAAGTTCAAGTGTAATGCGACCAGACATCTTGCTGCTCAATTCCTTACATAGTATCCCAGCACTTATGTCCCTGATAGTAGCCCCCTGCATCAAATTAGCACTGTGGTTTGTTTGGGTTGAAAATGTAATTAAAAAAATATTTATCAATATTAGGATTGAATAACGTTGCTTTCTCTTAAATTTTATGGATACCATTTCCCCATATTACCATTTTTTTTTTTTTTTACATTTTATAATATTCAATTTTGAGAGACTTTAACAGAAATCCTTCTTTATGTGTGTGTCTGTGCTATCAAACTCTAACCTGGGATGGCTACTCCAACTAGTTTATATGATATAATAATCATAGCCCAATTTACAAAACCTCCCACCTCAATCAATTTATTACTGTCTCTGTTTACCTCTTCTTCCATGCCTTACTATTTCTTCTTTTTAGTCTTGATATCAAAAAAGCCATCAATCATGTCTTCGCCACTAACTTGCCATTCCTTTTGTTTTCTTATTGCCCTGTCATGTTCCCATCAGCAAACACTTTTCTGACCATTTTTCTTTAATTCCTTCTTAGATGCATCCTGATTTCTATATAAGAGAACTCTTGTCCATAGCTTGGTTTTGCTGCAGTTTGAAATAGCATTTTTATTGGTAAATGCACAGATTAAACGGATGCAACTATCTTAGATGTGTCGCAGCATCTCTTTAAGAAGTTCTGTTTGCTGCTCTCTCTGTTGTTCTTGTAGAAAGAAGGCAATTTTTTTTTAATTTTATTTTCGCCCCAAACAAGACACAGTGCCACTTTGATGTAGGGGGCTACTATCAGGGACATAATTTGCAGGGATATTATGTCGGGAGTTGAGCAGCAAGATGCTTGTGTATATTACACTTGAACTTCTGAATGTCAATACAATCAGGGAAGCAAGGACCCGGAATGGAATTCCAAAGTCTAGCAGCTTGAGAGACGAAACTATTAAAGTAGAATACTTTCCAGCAACTGAGGATCTCTGCTGTGTAAGGGTGGGATTTGCTTGCTTGCCCAGTATGACGGGGGTGAATTTACGTCAAGAGGGGGTACAAGAGATTGAAGTTCGTTCGAGTATTTACCATTGAAATACTTGTAAAACAGGGAGAGGGATGCAACATTTCGTCGACAGGACAAAGGTTGAAGCCTAGCTGACAGTGTGTGGTACCTATTAAATTGGTGATTCTTTTTAAAACCTTGTCCAAGTGTGACAGACTAGTAGCAGATGCACAAGTCTGTCACTTTGCAAAGTTGATCCAAATTAAATCTTATTCCTAACAGACAATGAATTTGGATAAACAGTGAATGTACAGTCACTGGTAAGAACAATCTCGTAATGATCATGAAAAGAAGAAGCGTTTTATGGTGCGATGGGAAGCTCGTTATGTATAGAATAAGATTAACAGTAATTGGACAATCTGGATGCGTTGTTGGTGACGGGAAGAAGGAATTCACACTGTGGAAGATTTCAGGCCGACTGGGTATTTATTTCCTCCCCATTACAGGAAGATGTGATACAAGATTGGAAGGTGAAGAGAATCAAGCAAGCGTCCCTAAAGAAGGGAAACTCTGGCCTACTAAAAATTGCCTGGGTGGCCAGTCGGCATTTTCTAATCTGGGCGCACCAGGCGATTAGCAATAAAATAACTCGTTGATCTGTCAAGAGTTAAGATTGTAATAACATTTCATTGGTTTGTCATGCTTGATTTTGAAACAGCATTTTTAGACGCTTCTACTAATTTCTATAAGTAGTCCTGTCATTCGATTATTTTGTGGTCGAAATTACATTTTTCAGATACTCCCATTTCTACAGTGGCTACAAATTTTCTTTTTATGTTGATATTAATACTATAAACCCATTTTTCTATTTATCTAAAAAGAAAATACAGCTTCATTATATATGGTTTATGGAATTGTATTCATCTGCAAAATATCTAGCTAATTTGCATATTCTTTTAAACATTCGTTTTAATTAATTCCCTATTAGTTTTTTCGATTTCTTATAGGATGATCATCTTTAGTCAACTATTACGTGTAATTATATTCATGCAGATATTCTACATGATTTATACTTGCGTAATATTTGCATAAAAAGGTCATAGTAAACACAAACCTCTTTCTATATACATTTATGTCTGTGTATATATATTTGTTTAAAAAATGTTGCCTACCAAACTCCTTTGCCAGTTTTAACATGAAACTTAATATATAGGGTATTCAAATTCAAGCATTAACGTCAAAGAAAAAAGTTAATCGTAAGCTAAACATTTTGGTTTCGATTCTTGGTGGTGGTGCATAAGTCATTTTAAGATGTTGTCAGGTATATTTTTTCAATAACCCTATCGTTCAATCACGTTTGAGGCCGATATAACATTCTTAGATACTGCCATATATATCTTTCAGTAACTCTGTTATTCTATCACGTTTGAGGCTGAAATACAATTTTTATAGGCTCCCAGAAATTTCTTTCCCGTTTTAGATGCTCCCAGAAATTTCTTTCAGTATTGTCATTCAATCAGATTTGAGACTGAAATATTATTTTTAGATGCTCCCAGAAATTTCTCCTAGGTCTATTATTCTGAGACATCTGAGTTTAAAATCGAATGGACGCATCTTAATGCGAATACCTTTTTTTATGACTTATTCAATGTTATATCTAACTTTCTGGACATTTATCATCTCCATTTTTATGCCATTCTGTATTTGCTCCTCAAATTCTGCTTAAGACTCTTTACTTCAGACCAGTCGCACTTTTTTTTTTGTTCTCCCCCACTTTCTTACTCTTCATTTTTGCTCAATACCTCACAAATAACAAACATGTTATTCTTCCTCTTGTGTCTAGACACAAAACATCTTTGATTATTCTTCGCCAGAGGTGAACGCGGCGTTTGACGCAGAGTGAAATATCAAGCAGACATGTTGGCAAATTTAAAACGTATCATCAATAATAATGATTGCCATTTTTTTTTACTGCATTTTCATGTCAGCATTTCCATTTTCAATTTAGCGATCAATACATTTCTTTGAACCAATTTCATACACGATTTCTTCAAGGTGGAGATGATCTCATCTCGTCGCTGCAACTTTTTTCACACACAAGAGATGTTACTTGCCTCTCTCAACTGTATCTTTATGTTCATGATAGGTGCTCGACTGAGCGCCATTACCTGGTCGTTACCTGTAAAACATTCACAGCAAGCACTCGTCTGGCTACAACCACAGCAAAGAATTTTGTCCTCTCTTTCTACCCCCCCCCCACAAACGGAACTTTCACAATGTTTTTTTTCCGAAGTTATCCTATCTGTGGTACAAGGTACTACAAATCTGTTTCCCAACTGACTAGAGTTTGGTTGTCTACAAGTCTAATGTAAACAAATATTTGTTGAGCCGTCCACTTTAAAAATCAAGTCCTCTTACGTGATCCCTTCTGCATTTCACTCATTGTTTCCAACTCTCTCATGATGGCGACCAACGTCCAACCAACAATCTTTTTAACCCTTATTGTCGAGTGCCTATTGAGATTTGATAAATGGTGATCTATCAGCAAAAATTAAAAAAAAATACATAAACTAGAAATTAAATAAATTAAATTTACTTAAAAAAAGGAAAGCGACAGTGGTGCAGTCTGTATACACACACTATATTGTATTCAATTTCTGTTAAGGCTATGGTAGAACTTAAGAAAATTGTAACTCGTATTTTGCACTAAGTTGTCGCCCAATAGTCGAGAGCATCTTGAACACTCTCTTTTTTTATCAGCTACTACACTGAAGTGTATAAGGATAATACTCAGTGTTTAATAAGAAAATATCAAATATCATTGTTTAAGTCTTATGTATGACGACCAACTATTGAATCCTGGCCTTTCAGCCCATTAGCGAACACTCTTACCATTATGCCAACTGGGTCGGTAAAGGTGTTCAATTGTTCATATCAAAAAAAAATAGAAGATATATAACAATATGTATTATATAAAATAACAGTTGCTTCTGTGTATGTGTGTTTGTATGTCCAGTTAAACGTCTCAAATTATAAAACAAACACCCACAAAGTTGATAAATTCTTAATCAACGTTGCTCGGAATAAATATAAAAAAAAATTTGTATAAAGATATATTCATCCTTTCATCCTAAATTTTGCCAGGGGAGGTCTATTTTCCAGCCACTAATAACAGGGAAGTTAATCTGATTTTTGCAGAGTTAATTCCCTCATGCCAGCTTATTATTTTGTGTACGTGCATGTCCAAAGAGAGGAAAGGAATGGACGGAGAAGTAAGATGGAGTGGAAAACAGGAATGGAAAACAGTGGAGAGATAGAATTTTTAATAGAGATAAATTACACTTTTGCCCCGGGCAAGGTCGGGTAGCCCTGCTAGTAGCGATCAAGAGAAAGTCAAATACTTTGATATTCATATATTCATTCAAGCAAAAAGTTCATATACATATGGTATCTACATATCTTTTTACTGTAGAAAGATGTGACACAAAACTGAAAGGTGGGCATCGTAGGCCAGCACATAAGAGATAGCACAATTTTACCCGGCAAAAAAATATATTAATAAAATGTATATAAATAGAAATCCATATACAAACTGACGCACCCTCTGCATGACAACTAATTTATAAAAGACGGCACAACTATGTGCTTACGGTACACAGAAAAGGCGGGTAACCCTATGCAACATGATCCATTTATCGTCTTCTATCGATAGGTTAAATAGTAGGATAGATTAAACAAGCAAGCCCTAGTAGGGCAACTAGTTAAGAATAAGTAAGAACTCTAAAATAAAACCAGTTAGGAGAGTTTTGAATACCTTTTATATTTTCTGGAAAGAAACATTTATTACAGGGAGCACAGCCTTACCTCTCTTTTTGTTTGAAGCTAAATACAAAATTTGAAAAAAAAAAACAGAACAACATAGTTACAAAATAAGAAACGCAAAACAAATAGTAATGCTAAACAGGTACAGGTACTGCATATATATATATAAACAATATTTTAACTACTTGATGCACAGAAAATCAATAAATACTTATCATTTCCCGATACCACTGGAAATTAAGTTTAAAATAAGAACAAAAAAATAAAAATTATTGAAAGAGTCGTTTTGGGCATCAGAAATTAGTCACAATTTTTCAGATACCGATATCCCAAAAAGTTCTGATTTTTTTCGATTTGCGATTCTGATTCCGATTATTCGTCCCGATACTACTATGAAAATGTATTAATGACAATTGTGCTACACAAAAGCGTCCATATTTCATCTCTGAAGGAAATTGTTAGACTTTGGCACATTGCCTGGCAATTACATGGTGATGTAATATGAACATATCTGTGTAGTTTAAATATATTTTATGCTACGACCGTGCTCTATTCCCATATTCAGAACTGTTGAAGTGAATACTAAAAATCTATAACACAACATACTATATAATCTTATAATATTATACATATGTCTATGTGTGTGCGTGTCTGGTCACGAATAGGCTCCTATATGGTTGACTATTTTAAAAAACTGATTACAGATAATGATAGAAGATGTATTGAGACACGGAAATGGGTATGTTTGATCTGGCAGAACGGTGGTTCATTAAAATTGTGGGGTCTACGTTCGCGCCTGGTCCACAAAGTATGGGAATAAAAAGTTAAAAAATTAAAAAAACACCTTTACAAGTGTTTTTGATATAAATGTACATAAGAATACTTTGATAAGTATGTTTTAACTTAAATAGGGATGGTATAATCAAATTGTGGGGTCTGCGTTCGTGCTTGGCCTCCACAGAATGGAAATAGGCACAAACTTCCAAAAGGCGTTTCATATCTATCTGCGTAAGTATACTTTGATAATTATGTTTCAGTTTGAAGAAATATGGTATAATAAAATTATGGGGTGTTCGTTCGCGCCTGACCTCCATAGAATGGAAATATGTCACAAAGTTTAACAAGGTTTTTTAATATAGATCCACAGAATATTGTGATAAGTGTTTTAGTGTGAACAGGTATGGTATAATAAATTATGGGGTTTATCTATTTTATTTTTACTTTCATCATATATTGCTTTGATTTTGATACCCCAAATTCAACCCAAATTTACAACCCTTCCTTTTTCATAAGCTATCATACTTTAATAAATCAGAGTCCATTTTCTGTAGGCTGTTTTTGAACCCAGTCAACGACGGGTACTTTTGCTAGTATATATATATATATATATATATATATATATATATATATATATATATATGTATATGTATATATATATATGTATGTATATATATATATATGTATATATATATATATATAATTATAGTTTATACACACTTGTACATTCTATGTAAAATGATAAGAAAACCAATTCTTTAGAGAATGCAACCTGTTATCTTTGAAACTGTGTCTAAAGTCCATTGAGAATTTATAGCAAAGTTGATATTTGTTTAAAGCAAAAAATAAAATCTATTAAAGAAGGATGACATTCCTGCAAACTTGCAGCTTTAAAATACGACGGAAAATTCTGTGAGAGAAAAACAAATAAAATATTTAATGGTTCTTCCTTTTCATAATTGAACTCAAATTTTTAAAGACGCCATCGTATCTCGATGCGAGGCTTTGTCTGCAGGATAGTCCATTTGTCTGTCTTTGGTTTGAAGGAGCAAAATGTGCATTTGAATGGTCAAGTCTTACCAGTGACATGCAGAAGTCTGGTGATGTTTTGTTGATGTCCAGGATCAACGTCTTGCTTGCATATCCCACAAACTGAAATATAAGTTCTATTACTGAGAAATATTAAAAAAAAAAGAGATAGTTTGAATATGATTTGATGCTAATCTTACCCGTATCGACTATATCCTCAGAACGTAATTCTTTTCCTTTCCTATATAAAGGAAAGTCATGCCTTTGTATGTTTTGGCCTTAAAATCAGAAACACCACAAGATACACTTAAAACTTTATCTATTTGGATTTAGCATGGCCCTGATTTGCATATAATAAACAAACAGTGTTGCAATATTTTTTGTTATAGTTGAAAGCGTATGACTACAAAAAAAATTGGAAGGTTCTATTTATAGGCAGGGATGAGAGGAACTGAATCATCAAATGGAAAGACGTGCTACTGACCCGGAATCACTCCATAAAACATATTGAATATTTTAGAATTCTGCACCTAATTTTTCATGAATTCTGCTCTTTATCTGCAAACTTTTACAATTCAAGGCTTCTACAGATTGGCTATTTAATGGGAAACTCTATTGTTGTGTCAGCAAGCTTTTGCAATTCAAAACTTCTATTAGGTGATATAACTTTTTGTTTGGAACAACATTTTTCTTTTTTCTAAAACTAAAATGGCTTACAACTAACGAAAATGTAGTATAATATTCAATCCTTGGGGTTTATCAGGTACGAATTTATTACATGAGTAAAGAAAACAAACTTTTTTACGTTCTAATTTATTTTAATAAGTTATTAAAAATTTGGTTAAACGACAGTCCGTTTTGACTTTCCTTTTTCTTTCTTTTACTATATTGAATCAATCGCTAGAGAGAGGGAGGAGAGAAGAGCAGTAGTCAGAGGGAAAGGTGAGAGCAGAATTGGTAATCGGATAGGTGAGAAAGAGAGAGAGAATGTGAGAGTGAGAGAGAAATATATTGTACATACCTTTTTAATTTTTCTATTTCGTCATACCTGACATTTTGCAATGCATTATTATAAGGAGCAAAGCAGTTCACACAAACAGTTACATTGCACCTTTAGCAATATGTTAGTGCTCACTAGTGCAAGACCCACTTATATAATTGCAGACATTATCGAGCAAATAGAATGTTAAAAAATTTCACAATAATTTTTAAGAGGGATTCAACAACTCTGAGAAACAATTTGATGAATATAAATAAACTTTCTTCATAATAATTGTGAAGTAAGCAGTACTATTTTATATTATCTTATTTAAAAAAATAAATTATTTCGTGTCCTATTTATAGGACAGTAGAACCTAATGGGTAAATCATAAACAAAAAAGTTGTTTGGAATTATCAGTATACTAAGAACTGTTCTCTTGGTCCTTGACTTTTCCAAATCTCTGTAGATTATCAGAAAATTTCTTTTACGTTTCCTTGTTCAGCAGGTAAAATATTCTTGTGAAATTTCGTCTGCGAAAAATATATAAAATAGAAACATATTTCTAATTCTTTTTTTTTTTTACCTCTTTACATGTTTAGCTGAAAAACTTTTACTTATTAAATTTCTTCCTTTCGTTGTAAACACTCAAAACTCATGGCAAACATTTTCTTGAATAAGAAAATGATGTCGTCCACCTGTTTATTGGACTGCTTTTTTCATACGTCAAAATTTAAATATACCTTTTGAAATAAAATGCTGTCATCTGCTCCACGAACTCATTTTTGCTCTCACTTTTTTTATGTTTTATTTTGGAAAAATATGCAAGTAAATCCGCCTTATTTGAATTTCAAATCACAATGATACATATTTCAGAAAATTTAAGCTAAAATATTTTTTTTTTTAGATTTACTATTTAAACAGTATTATTTTTATTTACTCCATAAAATTATTGATCTGAAGGAAAGCTTATGCCAGTGCTAACGTTAGTCAATCATGAGTTACGGCCCTTCCCGGAACTTCCATTTGAAAACTTTTCCAAATATACTATCAGGTTGACAAGAAAGTTCTTGCGGTTTTTAACTTTTAAATGCAGATGAATATATCTCGGCCCAAGCAGGAATTTACTGATCGAAATAAGCACCATCAGGATCAACACACGTTTGCCAACACAAAAACAATGCATTTATGCCAGTAACATAAAAATTTTGTGTTGTGGTGGTGATGTAATCGTTGAAGGCGTTTTTGACATTGGTTAGATATTTAAAGCATTTCTTACACAGAAAGTTGTCGAGATGCTTGAAAAAGTGGTAGTTAGTTGGTGAGAGGTCTGGTGAGTATGGCTGATGAGGCAAAGTTTCATAACCCAATTTGTTCAGCTTCTGCAGGGTCGGTTTAGCAACGTGTGGTTGGGCATTATCGTTGGAGAGAATTGGGCCTTTTCTGTTGACTAATACTGCGTGTTGTTGTCGAAGTTTCTGATGCATTTTATCTATTTGTTGACAGTACTTCCCCACCATAATAGTTTCGCCTGCATTCAAAAACCTGTAATGGATGAGACCGGATGCACACCACCAAACAGTCTGTATGACCCTTATTTTGTGGTGCTTCGTTTTTTTTCGTCCATTTTTATAAAGAACCCACTTTTCATCGCAAGTCACAATGCGGTCGAGAAACAGGTCGTTCTTGTTGTGTAAAAGAAAGGAAGATGACACTTCATAACAGCTTTTCTTTTGGTTGTAGGTTCATTTCGTGATGAACCCATTTATCAATTTTTTTTGTCTTTCAATTTCTCTCAACTAGTTGGAAATCGTCCTATACATTACATCTAATTCAGAAGCAAGTTCTCAAACGGTTGTGCATGGATTGGCTTTGACTAAGGCTCTTAATTGATCATTGTCAACATCCGATAGCCGACCACCAGGCTCATCATCTTCAATACTCTCGTCGCTGCCATGAAATTTCTTAAATCACCATTGTGCTGTGTGTTAGGTAGTGGTTCCTGGTCCAAAGGCTTTGTTGATGTTACAAGCTGTTTCAGCAGCTTCTCGGCCTAGCTTGAATTGAAATAAGACAATTGTGCGAATTTGCTTTTTTTTCCCATCTTGTATTCAACATTCTGAAAAGAAGACATAATTGTTTTAAAACGGATGTAATTTAACGATTACATGGAAGAGGCAAACGCTTTTTAAAATGATATATAAAGTAAAGGTATTATAACGAATACTTATTTGAAAATACATCATCTGAAGTCAAAATCAAAAATTCCGCAAGAACTTCCGTGTCAGTTAGTGATTCTCGCCTTATCTGGTAATTTGAAAATATTTTGACAATGTTTGAAGAAAGTAAAATAAAATCAATTTTATCCAGAAGTATATATATATATATATATATATATATATATATATATATATATATATATATAAACGACGATGTAAAACTATGTACTAATATACCTTTTGGTGAGTGTGGACACTCACCAAAAGATTGGAAAGAAAACTAGACGGCACATACACCCGTATGTTACGAACAATATTAAATATATCTTGGCAAAATCATCCCACGAAGCAGCAACTTTATGGCAGCCTACCTTCCATATCTAATACCATCAGGGAAAGACGCCTATGATTTGCCAGTCACTGTCTGAGGAGCAAGCATGAATTGGTGTATTACTATAGACTCCATGACACGGACGCGCTAGCAAAGGACGACCTAGATCCATGTACATCCAGCAAATAGCACACAATGCCAACTGTGAACCTGAAGATCGGAGGCAGCTGATGGAAGACAGGAAACTCCGGAGAGGAAGAGTCACATTGGTCCGGGCAAGGAGCCTGTCTTGATGATGATGACTATAAAACTATATACTAATATATAGAGATTTATTCAATAAGGTTATATATCAATTAGGGCTGTAGAATAACTGAGAACTCTTTATACCATAGTATTTCGAAGCCTATTGCTTCTCATCAGAAGAGGAGAGAAGATACTAGGTAACATAATAGGGATGTGACGTTTAGCGGTAGTTACATTAGGAGCAAAACAAAATATTGAGGTTGGTTGGGGGAACTAAATTTATCACTGTGATATAGGAGGAGTATAGCTTTTATTTTATAATGCAGATAGGTATATAGTGGGTGTAATATATGTGGACAACATGTGTTATTGAACTCTCGGGGAGGATATAAGGTAAGAGTCTACTCTCAATTAACTTACCCTATATTCTAATTTATGTAAAATTGTTTGGTCTTTGTATGCATGTATGTATATTTGTATAGATACTCCCTCAGGCATTTGGGCTCATGGATTTTAAATATCTGAGGGAGTGGCACTCGTCTGACAAGACGTTGCAATCATCATGTATGTACATATAAATTCGTTTTTTTTGTGTGTATTGATATTCATATTAAAATCCCTCTTTTGTATTTATTTAAAAAGAAATTTTCTTATATATGGGTTGTGGAACTGCATTCACTAGATCTAGCTAATTTGCATATTCTTTTAAACATTCATTTTAATTAATTCCCTATTAGTTGCTTCGGTTTTCTAATGGGATGATCATCTTTAGTTGAATATTACGTGTAATTATATCCATGAAGATATTCTACATGATTTATAATTGTATAATATTTGCGTAAAAAGTTTATAGTTGACACAAAATTGTTTCCATATATATTTATGCATACGCGTATATTTTTGTTTAACAAATTTTGCCTACCAAACTCCTCCTAGAGCATTTTGTCTACAGACATGAAACTTCATATATAAGGTATTTGAATCCACGCAAAACTTTATATTTGGGGTTTAGCCCGGAAACATCGGTGTAAAAGTGTGAAAATTAAAAAAACTGAAATTTGGCAGGTGAAGGTCGAATGCCGGCATTACGAATGCATAACGTAGTAGCTATTGGTTCATGTTTTAATTTTTAGCCTTGGGGGAAACATGTTTTCATAGCCCAGTCATTGACGGCAGAGGCAAAATAAATTGTGAGCTGAACATTTTGGTTTCGATTCTCAGTGGTGGCGCATAAGTCTTTTTTATAATTTTTAAATCATTACTATATATTGCATCCAATCTCTCTCTCTCTCTATCTATCTATCTGTAAAAGTGAAAATGTCTGTCTGTCTTTTCTCTATGGTAGTTAAAGAAGATTATTATACAGAAAGGCATTACTTTACATAGGGCCCGAGCAAAGCCGGGTGGAACTGCTAGTATATATATATATATATATATATATATATGTTCTTAACATACACTCATAGGATCCAAATTGTGGGTGGATGTTTTTTGCTTGCACAGTGACAGTTGTTGTAAATTGAACATTTATTTTGGCGCCAAGTCTGCAGCAAAGGGAAAAATGATTCCCTATTTTGCACAGAGCACGTTCGAATATGCCTTTAGAAATTCTCGAGGTGGTGGCTATGACACCCACAACTTAGAGCTCATGAGTGTACATTGAGAACATATATACATATATATACTAGCACGTTACCCAACATTGCCAGGTTATAAAATACGCTTAAATACGATATTTTAATTTATGTAGATTTCATATTTGTTATCACAGCGCCAATTTTCTATTGATTATTATTCTGTACCCAATATAATGGCTGCCTGCTGTGGCTTGGTCATAAAATACGCTTAAACATATTTTAATTTATGCAGGCATTAGCCAACACAACACCCAGACAATGTAGGGTTTCTTGGGCGTAAATATGGGTTATTTAACCGCTGCCACAATGCCATACAGTAAAAGTGTAACCAATAAAGCTGAGCAATTATTTATAGTAAAGACACTGGGGTGACTGTATGCTTGGCCAGCGTCCAAACTGCATATTTCATCTTGCAAGGAATAATTGAAACAAAGATAAGGCGATTGAAATATTGCATTTGTTAAAAACAAACTCGATCGAGTGCATTCCATGAATATTTGCGTGTGGTTTGCATAATAGTCTCTATTTACTTGCCTTCCCATGAGGGCAAAGTTAGACACAAGGTCGATATTATTTGATGTGGAGGGAATTTGGCTTTCTAAACTTGTGATTTGTTTGGAGTGAAAATGCTAAAAAAAAAAAACTCAAACTTCTTTAGGGGAGCTACGGCTCCAGGAAGTCGTCTGGAACACAACAGACGAATTTTCATCATGCACTAAATTCGTCCGAAATTTCAAATATAAATAATTGACCGGTCCATTTAGAGATGTTGTCATCATTGTATGACGGCTGGAGTTGATTTGAGTTTTTTTGTGTCTATTTTATTACGCCATTCTGTTTATATATATATATATATATATATATATATATATATATATATATATATGATCAACAGTAGTAAAAAATATGTTAGGAAATACGAAATTATAAACACGTTTTATCTTCAATTTTACTCAACTTACTTCCTTTTTCTGAAGTCGTGAGGGCCAAGTGAATTAACCTCGGGCCCAACTTTTTCTATATCCAGCACTGTTTTTAACATTATTACTTAAAAATATACAAAGATTGCGTCAAAGAATAAGAGAACAGGTAACTTGAACATCAAGTAATTTCAATACAGATTGTTATGTCTATTTACATAAAATTAGGTATGTGTATATGTTTATATATTCTACTGCAGAGAAATAAAAAGGAACTATTTCCATTCGTCTCATCATATTCTAATGTATAGCATTTATTCCTTAACTAGTTAACCGATCATTATGCATTTTAGATCACAACATCTAGGCGTAAGTATGGTAATGCTAGCTATATTTAGTTCAATTTCGTTTCATGCAAACGGGCAAAGCCCTTTGTGAAAATTCAGATACTAAGTATGAGACATCATTCAATAAATATTCCAAGAAGTTCAGTTTCTTTGGAGTATCTTAATAGATTTTTGGAGGACATAATACAGACAAAACCCAATTTAAAAACGAAAATATTTCAGATTTATATTATATTAGATCCATTGTCATTAAATACCAATTAAGCAAGACTCCCTTAATTTGAACTCTTTCTTAAGACACTTTTAGCTTAGATCTTCAACATCTTCTAGAATCACAGATATGTAATGGATTTTGATCAAAATTAAATAAGGATTCTAGACATAAAATTTAGTATCTTGATTCTAATGCTCAAAAGAAGATATAAAAATTATGCAAAATTGTCCTGCTATATGAATCATTTTTACTTATCATGGGATGGATATTCTAGTTATTTATATTATATTTCTTGTAGTCTGTCTACTTTTTCTCAAAATGTACTTGGCTAAGATTTTATATGAATCTTTGTTATGGTAAAGTACAGCGAACTGAGTAATATGGTATCCATTCGATGCACAGTTAGGGATTAATATGGATTATTAACCACAATGCCACATTTATTTTATAAGTTTTCTTGGAAACTGCTGAGCTGATCTGGCTGAAATTTTGAAGGAATCTTTGCTAGAATAAGATGCTGCAAATGAAGAGGTAATCTCTAATGATAATCCATGTGAGAACTCCTAGTGAGTATAAATAATAATAATAATAATAAGATGAAGAAGAAGACTAACAGAAAGACGGAAAAAGTGTCAGAGTAATGATCAGAGATTCGTGACTCCATTTTAAAATGGCCATCAACCACCAAAATGACTGTTTAAGAGAAACCTTGAAATATGTTGATTCAAACTAGATTTTATAGCCAACTTAAATATTGTTAGTATCGAGACAATATTGTTAGTGATTTTGGAGTCAAATTAATTGCATGCCATAAAAACCTATGTTACAGGGTTTGCCAAACTGTTTGAAGACATTTACGACCTTGTCTGCATTGGGGTAGCATGTAAACGCATCTTAAGTATGGGAAAAGTACTAATTGGAAAGGGGATATGTCCGCTGAATATGCAGACGGAGATAGAATTTAATACCTAATTGAATCAGTTTTGTTCTGTGGAATATGTCTTCACTGATGTGCCAGTCAATAGACTTCTTGTGTCTTTATGTCTGCTGTTTGCAAAAAAAAAAAAATAGAAATATCTCAATCGTAAAATGTAAGAATTAGAATTAGTTGAGGTAGAGTCTTGACAAACAAGTTTCGTTTTACTTGCCTTCTCACGAGACACAACCTCCCCCAAGTCAGTGTCCCTAATGATGCTGGGTTTAACAGAGCTTTGGAGGGAAAGATAACGAAATATCAAGGTCTGATGTAAGACTCGAAAAGAAACTGAAATCTTAGGAACATCTCCATCATTCCATTATAGGAGCAACTGAACTTATCAAAAAGAATTTCCAAAACTACATGCTAATATACCAGGGGAACCAAGTGCGAGGGAGATACAAGCAATTACATTTAAAGGGACGATTAGAATCTTAAAATGTATAGCGCTCCAACCTGAGACGTTACCAAATCAGCCATTTTCAGTTGAATAAGAAATAGCTAAATATAAACTAAGGTTAACATACATACATACATACATACATACATACATATATATATATATATATATATATATATATATATTTGCGCATGTGTAGAAAAGCAGTTTAACTCAACTTATGCTTGCCAAGTCCTCAAGTCTTTCAATTTAGCAACTATTATAACTGGGTGAATTTTTGTCCTGTGAATACATTTTTAACCCACATATATATACATATATATATATATATATATATATATATATATATATATATATATATATATATATATATATATACACTCTACTAGTTTGAGAGTAGGTGCTGCTCCTTAAAAAATGTATCATAAAATATTCTTTTGAAAATTCGACACATTTTCTACATTATTTTCAAACAAGTTTTTCCCTAGGCTCCCAAATCCGCAGAAATTAGAGCATAGCTGTAATAATCTGTTCCTTGTTGATTGCAATTTGCCTTCTCTCTTCGCGAAGAGATTTATTGGTAATCGTCTGAGGCGCCTCTGCCAAGAAATGCCAACAGAGCTGCACATGCATCCTTTGCAGAGTCAGAGTGCTCTTCCTATAAGTGGAGGTTGACTCTTTCAATCCCACTTTACAACTCTAGTGTCACATTTCTCACGGTGGGAGAGAAATAAATACAGAACTGCGAATTTACTTGATTTTTCCCGCACTGGAAAAAAAAAAAAACGAGCTCTATGCTTCTTAGTTGTAGCAAAAAGGGTGTGCTCTAGGAGCGCACCCCTTTCTTGTAAAGCCATAGATATATGTATTTATATGTCCAAATACTCATTACAAGATTAAAATATACTTATGTGTCAAATATAATTTTGAAAATGGTAATTAACGTTTTATGAATTTACAGAAACTCAAAGGCGATTATCGATCTTATACAATTGATTACTTACTTCTGCATATTAGTAATAGTCTAATGTTTTAATGGTGGTCTAGCGGGACCTGTGGAAATTCCACAGCAGCATCTTTTATAGGCAATATATTGATGCTGTGCATTTTGTGGACGTTCAGTGTGAATGGGGACTCTGCGATATTATTGTAGTTCTTTTGTTACAACTGTAAAAGTACTTATCTAAGTAATCTAGTTAATGCAGTGGTTATATATCTGGTTATTGCGGTTTATCTCTAATATTCTTATAGGAGTCTCTGACATATTTCTATTGTATGGACGCCCAATACGAACGGAAGCCCAAAATATCATTATCCCATCTTTAGACAGAACAGATGCTACCCTTGAATCCTAGGCAGAAGACCAAGAACGTATATTTTAGTTACACGTACAACCCAAAAGCTACACCATTTTTTTTTTTAATTAATTTTTTTTACATTGTGTCCTTAGTGATCGGGGATCCTATTTATTAAAAAGGAGATAACTAGGGCTATGGCAAGAGAATATTATTATCATTGTTTGAACTCTTGGGTATATACCCGACACAGTTAGACAGTCGAGAACCACATCACTGTATATAAAAACATATAAGATATTAACTGATATATACTCGAGAGTCAAAACAATGAAAAGAATATTCTGTTGTCATAGCCCTAGTGATAACATACTACGAACATTAAATTAATATATTGATATACTAATTAAATATTCGTAGTATGTTATCAGTTTCTATCCTCCTTTTTAATAAGTAGGATCTTCCGATCGAATCATTTATAATCTAGAAATCGTGACGTACGTATGTACGTTAAAGGAAGAACGGTATTAATATATAGATGCTATCCCAAGGATTCAGTGTCTCATGGTATATAATTTGAGGTGTATAGTTAGCAGAAAAAGTGTGATACCAGTCTCAGATAATGTTAAAATATACATAGATTATTCCATAATAAATGAGGTTTATTATAATGACATCATTCAATTGTATTAACAATTCCTTAAAAAAAGAAATACAACTCATTTGTTGGGTTTATTTTTATAAACATTGTTTTTGTAGTAGACGCTAACTAACTTAAGCAAGTTTGTTTCCATATTATTTATTCAAATATATAATCAGCATAAATATTCAAAACAAAATGTCAAGTTTTTTGTCTCATTCGTCAGCCATTTTTATTGTTTTTTTTTTTTTGGACTTCTGATAAAAACTGTTTCCGAATGAACTTTGTGATGTTTTCATTAAATTTCAAAGAAAATAGAAAGAATGCAAGAATCACTTTCTCTTTCTAGATTATTAAATTAAGCGTCTTGCACTAAATAGATAATTTCATAGGTTGAACAAAGAAGCAAATCTTATTCAAAGAATTTTTATAGACCAAGACTAAAACGCTAACCACTTGCATATTTAGTCAGTAAATATCACTCCAACTTCAACAAAAAGAAATAAAACGACTGGATTTAGGAGTAATGACAATTAACGGATTGGTTACACCCAAAGTGTAGTATCTGTTGTAATACTACGCTTCATCTTTTCTATTTTCTATCAATGAAAATGCAGATTGTAGCAATGTTTGTTTTTACTCAATGCAGACTGACCCACAGTAAAATCTAATTATCATCATAACCCTGCCTTTATAGGGAGGAAAATTAATAGGGACAAATAATGGGTGACTTCATACTCCCCTAAATTCGCCATTTGGGCATCACAGTAACATATTTATGTAGTTGACCTTTTGGTCATCCTCTCTCTCCCTCTCTCTCTCTTTATATATATATATATATATATATATATATATATATATATATATATATATATATATATATATATATATATATACACACTTATTTAGTGTTTCCTTTTCAAATTAAATGTTTTTAACTTTTTTCACAGTGTTTTTAACATGTTTTATTAACTACTTGCTCTTATATATATATATATATATATATATATATATATATATATATATATATATATATATAAGGAAGTATATTTGGTAAAAAAAAAAGCACAGGGAGAAAAAGTGCTCAATGCGTTAGTACAGTAGAGCTAACCATGTTTTTATTATTTCAAGCCCGGGGATTTTTACTAAAATGATTACAAGTTGTTTAAAAAATTATCCTGCCGATCGTCTAACGAGATCGACAGGATAATTTTATTGCCCTCTCTATAGAAACAACTTGTAACCTATAATGTATTGTGAACAAAGTCACTGTGGGATAGGTATGTGAAGGTTCCTACCAGTGCACTGCGCTGGGTCTCCGACTAGAACAGTCAATGTATTGATTTGATTGTAAAATTAGCGATTTTATCGATTTTGATAATAATAAAAATATGGGAAGATGAAACATTCGTTGATCCTCATTCAATCTCGGGCAACGTCGGATCTCATTGCGTGTATATATTTATAAGTAGAAAAATTGTAAAAAAGATATTGCAGAATTGAATTTACGATATTTTATTCAAAACAAGGAAGATGAAATAAAGGTGAAAGTTTGCTTAATTCATGGAGTTTCAAAGATAGGCTCTTCTCCTCAGAGGAAAAAGCGTTAGAAAAACGTAAGTATAGATAAATATCTAGTTTTGCTGGTTAGCTCAATTTTTGAAAACAACCGAGAAAGAAAAGTTGAAAGAAAAAGTCAAAGTTTATAGGAAAATTAGAAAGGAATACTCAACAAAAGTGTGGTTGCAAATATCCAGTGAGATTCAAAAGTTTGCAATAAGTGTGGTGAAAAGTTCAGTAAAATATCCTTTGGAAGATCTTTAAAAAATATCCGGGGTTAGAGAAGGGATGTAGACGAATCCTGTAGTGAAGTGCAGGAGTAAAATCCAATCCATGGAATTAAATGTTCTTGCGTAGAAAGGCATATGATGCGTTTATTTATTTTTTTATAAATAGAGAGTTCAAATGGAAAAGAGATAAAAGTAAATAATTACATATGGAATGGAACGACACTGGCAAAATATCCTTCCATGGCCAGTTCAAATCATAAAAAAAGTGAATAGGTGGAAATTAAAAGCAAGAAGGGAATGAAGATTAATAAAGTCAAAGTTAGGAGGAGGGGAGTTTTGCAATCACATTAGTTAATTATGTACTTAAATGAGTTAACCGGACAAAGAAGCGGTGTAAGAGGGAAAGAAAGTAAGGGGGATTGGAAGGAGAGAAGCCTAAAATTTCCCTCATTTCTCAACCATCACTAATGAAACAAAAGTATGCAATCCTGTCGATTGAATAAAAGGGTTCCATTCAAAATTCCGTGCACAGTCTCAAGTTTGACACATATTTCCGGGTTCATCAAGATTCAGCTGAAGAAGGCCGGAGATTACATCGACTGTAGCGGTGTGTAAATAGCATCAAAGACTGTAAATGACAAAGCACTCTCTGATTCTCTCTCCTCTGATCTCAAGCGCGTGGTTCAAGGGTGGGGGAAGACGTGGCTGGTTATCTTTAATGCATCTAAAACCAAACTCCTATCTTTACATCATCAACGCTCTGATCCCCATCTGGCATTAATTGAAATGGATGGCTCTCGTCTAGGAGCAGCCCTATGTTTTGACAAGCTTCTGGGCTTGACCTTCACTCCTGATCTGAAATGGAACACTTACATCAAGTCTGTTGCCAAGGTCGCTGGAAAGATGGTGGGATCCTTCTACTGCTCCAGAAGATATCTCACTACTGATGCAATTCTCTATCTATATAAAAGGCAAGTACGTCCAAGGATGGAATACTGCTGCCATATCTGGCCAGGAGCTGCTAAAAACAGCCTATCCTGCCTTGACAGAGTACAAAATAGACTTCGTGGCTTAGTGGGGGGGTGCCCTTTTCTCTTCCCTGCAACCTCTCTCCCACAGAAGAGACGTTGCAAGCCTATCTTTGTTTTATCGTTATTTCCGTGGCAAGTGCTCGTCTGAACTCCAATCTCTGGTCCCCCCCCCTCGCCAAACTTTTACGAAAAACACTCGTCTAGCTGAATCCACTGTCAAAAACTTTCCCCACTCTTTATTTATGCCTTAATCAAAATGTAGATTCCATGAACAAATCTTCTTTTTTAGAACTGCACGCCTGTGGAACTCTATTCCGTCTTCCTGCTTCCCACCTGACTACAGTCTGGATGTCTTCAAGTCCAACGTAAATAAAATTCTGATGAACCGCCCCCTTAAGTATACACTTTATTAAATCTCCACACTAACGTACAGTACTTACAATAACCCTTATCTCTGAGTGGCTTCCGGGCCTTGATAAGTGGTGACCACCTTGTAAAAAAAAGCACTCAAGATGAGAATATTAGTCCAAATAAAAAAATGAAAGTAGCATTTTTCTAATGTAAAAAACATTTTAGAGGTGTTTTCAATTTGATGCAAAATTATTTTGTCCAACCATATATATATATATATAAGTATAGTTATATTCCAAGATCCAAATATTTATTTTTCATAAAATGTTAAAATTTCGGTACTTTTTTATATATGGATCCGTTTCGTTATGCATAAACAAACGGTTATTATTATGTTAATACCGTCTCTTTCCAAGATAATAATAACCGTTTGTTTCTGCATAACGAAACGGATCTGTACAAAATGTACCTAAATTTTAACATACTGGAGGAGCTGCTTTGCATGAAAAATAAATATGTTGACCTTGGAATGAAACTATACTGTTATTTCATATATGAACTGTTGTGATATTTAACATACACTGAGCTTTTGAACAAAAAAAGATTGGTATACACAAAGAGTGAAACATAATTGAAAAAAACATATTTTAACAAAATGACATACATATATACATACATATATATATATGTAACAAAATATACACACATTTGTAAAGCTATTATTTGATCAATGCAACATTAAATGTAAATATCTGCCACAATTGAAATCCTACTTGTCGACATTTTCAGTGTTATAAAAAATCTATTTCAAAATAATATCACCAGTTGTGATTTTAAGATCAAATCTTAAGCTTTATATCCTTTTTTATTTCTTACTTTTTTTGTGGTTTTGCTGCGTGATCTATGTTTGAACAAACACTCGTGATCAACTTTCTGATGTCAAAGATAAAAACAGGCACACATCAATTTAGATTGTTAATCTTTCTTTTATTTCAAGTTGTTTCATTTCATATTTTTTTACATCTGAACTTGGATCTTTATGAGCGGCCTGGTCTGGTAATCAGTCACGCTTATGTTTTCGTTAAAGTTTAAATGTCACGTGAGCAGATATTTCGTTGCTCAACTTCCTGCAGTCCCCTATTAGACACGATCCCAAATAGTAGCTCCTTACGTTCCAAGTGACAATATGCTTCGTTTGAGTCGAAAAAGTAAACCAACTTTATTAGATAAATTTTTTTTTAAATTATTACATTGGGGGTAGGGGTTGCATCTTCAGCGACTTGTCGATGCCATCTTTTGAAAAATGGATGGATAGTATAGATGCGAACATAAAAACTTAGACATGATCTCAAATAGTAGTCTGTTACGTTAAAAGTGGCAATATGCCTCTGAACGTTAAGCTGAGAAATTTGTAGGACGGGCTCTCAGGTAAGATTTTTCATAGTTGTTAAAGGAAAGGAGCTTTATCTTAGTAGCATTAAATATTACCTTCCAATTATGACCCCATGAAGGTTGTTTCCTATGATTAGAGCGTTGTTGTTTCAAACATAAAACTCTTACTAAAATTCACATTTTTGGCCTTCTGGCTTGGATCAAAGTATGACCATGTGTCACACTTGTATTATATGTAAGTTTTTCATATTTTCAATAAATTAATAATTCAAATTATTTTATTTGTTCTGTCCAAAGAGTGTGAGGTCTGCATTTGCACTGGATATCCGTATAATGAAATAAGTTCCTGCAAGTGTTTTCGAGATAGACAACCATGATCAGATATATTGTAAAACTACATTAACCAGTGTACAAAGGTAAATATATTTTAGCTTGAACAAAGATGGTACATTAATATCATGGGGTCTGCATTCACTCCACATGTTCATATATTTCTAGTTATGTGTGTTCATGTTTTTATCCTCACGTTCATAGTTATTGTTTTGCCACGTTTCAGCCTACTCATCCTCTGGCCTTCTTCTGATGATTAATTACGACCAAATAGGAATTTATGTTTTCGGTTTGTTTTTAGCAATTCTTTGAGATGAGATTACATAATTTTTGCAGACTTGTGTTCTCATCTTCATAATTGTTGGTCTCCCACCACATTTCGGTCAACTCATCCTCTGGCCTTTTTTAGGTGATTAACTGTGACCGGATAGGAATGCTGAGTCTTATAACTGTATCCCCAGTAATATCTGTCGTCTATAATTGTCTCCACACGATGTTGGCCAACTAATCCTTTGGCCTGCTTGAGTCAACTTCCAGTTATATTTGCACGCATAATGTTCATCATTCATCTTTTAAGCACAGCAGCACTATACAACAGATAAAGGATATCACTGTGGAATTTTCATGGGTCTTGTATTCATCTAAAATTGAGTTTTAATGATTTTTTTTTTTTTTTTTTTTTTTTACAAAGGCATCACCACATTATCAAGGCCCAGAAGCCACTCAAGGATAAGGGTTAAAGAGTGTACAGTAGAAGTTGGTCAATATAGTAATCATTAGTAATGAAAATTTGGTAAATTTAATAACTTATATGGAACGGCTCATCAAGAACTTATTTACTTTAGACTTGAACAAAACCATATTGTAGTCAGCCGGAAAGCAGGAAAACGGAAGACAATTCCACAGGCGTGCAGTTCTAAGAAAGAAGCTTTGTTCATGGAATCTACGTTTAGGTTTAGGGACAGATAAAGAGTGGGGGAAATTATTGATAGTGTTTACAGCTAGACGAGTGTTTCTTGTGAAAGTTTGGCGAGGGGGGACCATAGATTGAAGCTCAGTTGAACACTTTCCATGAAAATAACGATACATCAGAGACAAACTCGCAACATCTCTTCTGTGAGATAGAGGTTGCAAGGAGGAGAAAAGGACATCTCCTACGAGGCTACGAAGTCTATTTTGAACTCTATCAAGGCAGGCCAAGTCCTTTCTAGCAGCTCCTGCCCAGATGTGGCAACAGTATTCCATCCTTGGACGTACCTGGCTCTTATATAGATAGAGAATAGCATCAGCAGTGAGATATCTACTGGATCGATAGAAAGATCCCACCATTTTTCCAGCGGCCTTGGCAACAGATTTGATATACGTGTTCCATTTAAGATCAGGAGTAATGGTCAAGCCCAGAAGCTTGTCAAAACTTGAGGCCTCCTGAAGACGAGAGCCATTCATTTCAATTGATGACAAATGTGGATTAGAATGTTGATGATGTAAAGAGAGAAGCTTGGTTTTAGATGCATTAAAAGTAACCAGCCACTCCTTTCCCCATTGTACTACGTGCTCAAGATCAGAGGAGAGAGAATTGGAGAGAACTTGCTCGTTTACTGTCTTAGATGTGGTACCATAAATGGTAGTGTCGTCAGCATAAATGTCTACAAATGATGTAAGGATATGATTTGGAAGATCATTAATGTAGATCAGGAAAAGAGTTGGGCCCAGGATGGATCCCTGAGGGACACCGGCATTAATACTGTGAGCTTCTGATTTTTGCCCCTCAACTACTACTCTTATGAACCTATCAGAAAGAAATGATTTAATAATTGAGAAGACTTTTCCAGCTATACCATAGCTAGCGATCTTATGAAGTAAACCTTTATGCCATACCCTATCAAAGGCTTTAGATATGTCAAGAGCAATTGCCCTAGAAAGATTGCCACCGTCGAGAGATTTGCTAATCCTATGCGATATAACTGTAAGGACATCTGCTGTAGATCTAGCAGAACGGAAACCATATTGAGTGTCACTAAGAAGGTTATTTTTGTTGAGATGTTTGATTACTTCTGTATTTAATACAGATTCTAGCAACTTACTCATGACGCACAGGAGACTTATTGGCCTGTACTGAGAGGGGGATGAGCGATCACCTGAATTCTTAAATACAGGGCATACTGATGAGATTTTCCAGGGAGATGGGAAACTATTCTCCTTAAGACAACGTTTAAACAGTTTTGTAAGTATGGGCGCTAGTTCAGGTTGAAGTTTTTTGAGTACTATAATTGGAATACCATCAGGGCCAGTTGCTTTACTCGAATCAAGGTTTTTGATTAGCTTGGCAACATCACGTACAGATATACGTATATCACGTTGCGTGTTTTCTGATACAAGAGGAAATATTGGGGGTTGGCGGTCTTGGTCGCAAAGGGTAGAATTAGCTGCAAAGTTCTTGACAAAGAGTTTGGCTTTGTCTGATGCTGACGAGATTACCTCAGGCCCATTGATAATAGTTGGGATGGAGCACACGCTTCTGTTCAGGATTCTGTTTGCTATTTGCCA
This sequence comes from Euprymna scolopes, assembly GCF_053919585.1. Lineage (NCBI taxonomy): Eukaryota > Metazoa > Mollusca > Cephalopoda > Sepiida > Sepiolidae > Euprymna > Euprymna scolopes. Next base: position 91,443,351 of record NC_136494.1, read on the forward strand.
AAACTGGTGGGAACCAAGCCGCTGCTCAACTACTTTGGACTTAACAGATTGAGCATATAACTCTCTTGCGTTCCTTATTACTTTCTTACAATGGTTGCTGGCAGTCCTGAAAACGGCTTTAGTTTCCATACATCTATTACGTTTGAAGCAGTGGAAAAAGTGATTTCTGTGCGCAATGGCAGCAGCACATTCTGGAGAGAACCATGGCTGGCTGTTAGGTTTTTGCTGAAACTTTTTAGAGGGTATGAAATGGTCAATACCTACAATTAACCATTCAGTTAGGTCTAATACTATAGAGGACACATCCTTTTTAAACATGGAATGCAGAGGTAGATCAGATATAAATGTACGGAAGCTATCCCAGTCAGCCTTAGTGTATCGATATACTGTACGATGAAGAGGTACGTCTGGGGACTTATTACATTTCATTTTTATCTTAATTGATACAACAGAGTGGTCGGAAGATCCAAGAGGCGACAGAACAGAAACTGAACATAGTTCAGGGCAAGTTGTGAGAAAAAGGTCTAGTAGGCTCGCATACTGGCCGTCATTATCGGGCACACGGGTAGGTTCCTGAACAATCTGAGTGAGGTCATAGGCAATGGAGAAATCATGACAGAACCTCCCCTCATCATCGGTCTTGTTTGAGTGGGTCAACCATTCGACGTTGTGAACATTGAAGTCTCCACATACGTGAATGTTAGCTGAAGGATAAGTAGAAAGGACTTGGTCAATTTTCTCAGATATGCTTTGAAAGATAGTAACTCCGCTGTTGTGGGGGCGATAGAGAGTAAATATAAATGCAGTAGTGTGAGCTAAAGCAACTAAAGATTATGCTACATGCTACACCGAAAGTCTTTGCTGCCAGGCATGATTGTAACATGCCTTGGAATGTCTTGTAGCAGGCTTTGATTCAAGCACACACGCATACTATATAAATCAACTAGCCTGGGTGCCCGGCGTTGCCCGGGTGTTTGGAGGTGTATTGAGCAAGGGCAAAACAAATTATAGTAGGCAGACAGACTCGAACCCGAGACATGAAGGCGGAAAAGAAAGTGGAGGTGTCTGTAAAGGTGTTGGTTGAGCAAAAAAAAAAAAAAGAAAGAAAATTGCGAGCACAAAAGCTCAGACCCGTAATACGTCAGAGGTAAAAGAGGGGAAAAAACCAAACGGTCTTATCGATGCACCTACCCCGGTTGTAATGTCACGGGCAGTCGAAATAATGCCTTTTATGTGACGTCGTTGACGCGAGGTTTGAATAACTTGCAAAAAAAATGTCAGCAAAAAAAAAAAAAACGAGCCCCTTGTAAGAAAGTGCCCAGATGAGAGAGAAGGAATTCATGCTTTTGGCCAATTTCTTTTATATTTGTCGTCCAAAGCGTCGAACTTCAAAAGGATACCAATCTTGTGAAACTCCGTTGAAAGTTTTAGGTAGATATACATACATACATACATACACACATTTAAATAGATTTTTTGCCATTTATATTATAGATGAGAAACCACTAAGATGTCGCTTAACTTCTGTGATCTAACAAGAAGCGGTGTGTCAACGTGATTATGTTGTATATATTGTAGATATGAACATGAAATTGCTTTAGCGTAATATCATATTAATTGCGTTGTTTGCTTTCACTAGTCTGGGCCCAAGTTAAGGCAGAATTATTGTAGCATTCGTTTTCTGCATGACAATGACAAAGAAAAGAGAATGCTTTAATTGCTATTCTCCTCTCCTATTTCTTGTGCATGCCAACGACGTGTAATCATTTCACCTTTTAAATCTCCTCAGTTTTGGCTTGTGCACCCTGCGACCTGCACATATGTATCCTATTTTAAATGCTAATCTCATATTACATTATCTCCTCGACACATGCATTCCATAACAATGATAAAGCATGGCAAAACGTTCAAACATTTCAAGACATCTTGATGAAAAAGGCAAAAAAAAAAAAAAAACAACAACAAAAAAAAACTGGTGATCTTATCTTATTTCTGAGTTTCATAATATTATTAATGATGCGCAATCGTTTCTTGCATCGATCTCACCTGCAAATATTCAAAATTTTACTTTGTTTTTTTTTCTAGCTGGGAAAAAGGAAAGATAATTTTGAGATGGGGTTTTGATGTTATTTATGTTGTTTATATGATTCAGACTACTGTTTCGAAATTTTTTAGATAAAATTTGGATTATTCGGATTATCCGAACTACTGTTTACATCTTGGAAGTTATTCTCACACCGCTTCGGTTCCAGTAATCTCTTGCCTTCTTTAGGTGTGTCTAATCAAACTCAAGAATTCTATATTTAATCAACGGGAGTTGCTTGTGTGATGTATTCGCACCACTCACGTTGACACACCGGTTCCTACTGAATCACCAAAATTAAGCAACGTTAGACCTGATCATGGGTAACCATTTGGGACTTCCAGGTGCTGCCTGTGCTCTCTGCTTATCTCGGTATTGTTTCTAGTCGTCCTGGAATTCTCTTTGCCACTGAACTCAAACAGTGCCAATTCAGGAGAGGTTTGGTTGGTGATTGTGCAACCCTTGCCTCACAGTTACATGCACAGTTGCCCGTACAGGAGGTATCCTTTGTCTTTCGAGAATGAACAGAGGCATTGGTAGTCGCATGCACGCTGGTCGATTTTTCATCAGTCAGAAACAACTTGTAATGCAAAATTTGTTTTTTATAAAAATATTACTTTATTATCGTTCTCGTGCGCGTGCGTCAAGCTAGAGACAAAGAGGGTCGGCAGGAAGGGGTTGGATTTTGCAGTGAGCTCGTCTAATGTTGCTTTCTCCTTCTGTCTGGCTGCTTTTTCGGTTTCTCTTGCTTTCCCTTTTGGAATATATATATATATATATATATATATATATATATATATATATATATATATATATATATATGACCTGTTCTCTGATAGGTGTTCCAAACCCCGGCAGCTGTGAGGGTCAAGTACTTGACTTTTCACCACCGGCGACATCAGTTTCACAGCTTCACTCCAAATCGTTCAGTGTGTTTTGGCTACTGGCTGCCGTGTGTTTGCACAGCTTCAACACGTGACAATTGTTCTCATTCCATCAGATATACCCAGTTAAAAGTTTTGACTAATTCGTAAGTGTATTCTTAGTATCACCAGTACGGATGATTGAGTCTTTAACCTCCAGAAAACCATCACAGAAATTCTGTACAGATTCCAGAATTCAACAATGGGAAACATTATGAACATAACAAATGAGATAAGTTTGAAATATCTAATTCTAATTGAGATTTTGTATCTGGCTCGAGCCAAAACTATACCATTCCTTCTATATCTGAAGCCCAAACTACACGACTGCTAGTGTTCTGTTGCCATAATAACAACTTACCAGGCATTACTTCCTCCTTTGTAGGTGGGTAGTATGGTATTGGTTCCGTGGTCATGATATTTTCCTACTTTTGTAGTTAAATTAACTTGAACTAAAATCAAATGGCATTTGCTTTTTGTCCACATAAGCAACAAAATCTATATTAATAATGACATAATATTGCCGCAAGTTTGGATGAACTACTTCTCTGTAGGGCATTATAGTTATGTTTACTAAGAAGCAGAATTATGAGATACATTTTTAATTAGTATCTTACAACTTAAAATAACACTAATGGAATACACCAGCCGACATGACATACGTAATAACCTGTTTTTAAATGGTTCCAATTCCCTGGAACATGCAAAAAACAAATGAACTCCAAATGTTTCAATTGTCAAACATTCATTTCTATTTTTCCCTTCCCTTGCATACAGATTTCTTTTCTTTCCATTTTTCTTTCTTGCATTGCTTAATAAAATGTCCTCTCTCTCTTTCTCTTTTTTTATCTTCACCTACTTCCCCGCCTCCTCCTCCTCCTACTACTCTTCTGAACCAAAAGACCAAGTGTTTTAGTGGTGTTGGAAAAGTTTTGTGGAGACACACCTCTTGAACCGCAAAAGTCACTAGAAAAATGACATCATTGCAACCAATGATAAGGAAAAATAGAAATTGGCTGCCTTGATGCGAGGAAGATGCTACATCATCAGAACTTTGATGCTGGAATCAGTGGCACCCCAGTTTCATGCCAATTCCTCTTCTGCGTCCACTATTCACCATTCCCACATTTACGAAATATTCTTAAAAGAGATTAATACGGAAGGAAAATAAAAGAGGACAAATACGGATATTCTTAAGATGCGTCCATTTAATCTGTTTTTTGCAATTTTCTTATCAGTTTGTTCCAGCTGAGGATGGAGCATTCTGCCAGATGCAAGACATTCACCTACTATCTCATATATTCCAACCGAGAATCTTTTAAAGATTCTAACTGTTCAATTTTTTAATCTCTCTTGCACTTAGTTCACTTGGTATATTTGCCATGTAGTTTTTTAATTTTTTTCATGAGTCCAGTTGCTCCAAAAATTACTGGAATGATAGAGATCTTCCTCTGATTCCAGTTTCTTTTTATCCTTTCCCTTTCAGTGCTATTTAATCCAGTATTATTGGGAACACTGACTTCTAGTATGGTTGTTTCTTTCTCCTTCTTTTCCCATATCATTATGCCAGGTTTAATAGCTCCGTTTTCAAGGTACGTAATCCACATATTTAGTAGTGAAAATGCTATTTCAAATGTAAACGTGACAGATTAAGACAATTGCTATTTCAAATTTAAGCTTGAAGAAACGATCGACAGACATAACTATTTCTTTTTTGTTCCTTTTCACTCCAAAACTAGGCATATTATCATTTCAATGTAAGGGGCTACTATTTGGAACCACGTCTACCGTATCTGATCAAATAGTACTGAAGTGACACTTTAGGTGAATTGAACCGACTTTCTCCAAAGAAGGACATTTCATGGAATTATCAAATTCACAAGCAGTCCCCAACTGTTTGTATATCTCCGTCTGGGAGATGATTAGGCTTTTGCAGTTATTGCAGATAGGTATCGAGGTCCTCATACATACAGCACTTGGTATTCCCAAATCGTCACCCATCTGATATTGACTAGTCTCAATGGTGATTAAATTTGGTGATTTAATAAGCACCAGTGTGTCAACATGATCATGCTGCATCAAAGTGGCACTATGTAAGTAGTTAAGCAGCGAGATATCTGTTGGCATTACCTTTAAATTTCTCCATGTTAACCCAGTCGGAAAAGCAAGGAACAGGGTGGGAATTCCAAAGTCTAGCAGTCTGAAGAAAGAAACGATTAGAGTATAAGACTTTCCAGCATTTAAGAGTAAGATTTTGTAACTTGTCAGCTTACTTCAGGGCATACAAGTATTAAGAGAGCACATTTTCTGAAAGTACTTGTAAAACAGGTACAGCGATGCAACATTATAGTGATGAGAAAGGGTTGGAGCTTGGTAGACTGTGCAGGACCTTTTATAGAGCTGCATGGATGTAAGCAAGATTAGATGCAAACATTAATCTATGCAGTTAGTGATGAAAATGCTATTTTAAACCTAATTTTTTTTTACAAAGGAGTCACCACTTATTAAGACCCAGAGGCCACTCGAGGATAAGTGTTAATAAGTGTACAGTGGTCAATGGGAGAGTGACATAGTAATTGTAAGTAGTGGAAATTTGGTAAATTGGATTACTTAAGGGGAACGGCTCATCAAGAACTTGTTCAAGTTAGACTTGAAGACGACCATATTAAAGTCAGCCGGAAAGCAGGCAAATGGAAGAGAGTTCCACAGGCGTGCAGTTCTATGAAAGAAGTTTGTTCATGAAATCTACGTTTAGGTTAAGGCACGGATAAAGAGTGGGAAGAATTATTGATAGTGTTTTCAGATAGACGAGTGTTTCTCGTGAAAGTTTGTCGGGGAGGGACCATAGATTGGAGCTCAGACCAGCAATTGCCATGAAAATAATGATAAAGCAGAGACAGGTTCGCAACGCCTCTTCTGTGAGAAAGAGGTTGCAGGGAAGAGAAAAGGGCCACCCCCTACTAGGCTACGAAGTCTATTTTGAACTCTGCCAAGGCAGGATAAGGTCTTTCTAGCAGCCTCTGCCCAGATGTGGCAACAGTATTACATCCTTGGACATACTTGGCTCTTATATAGGTAGAGAATCACATCAACAGTGAGAAGGAAAAACCTACAGACATGGGTTTTTATTGAGAGGCTTGGATACGTCTAAAATAAGATACATTCTTTTGATCTGTGCATTTAGTGAGGAAATGAAATCTGTCAGAAAAATGATGATTCTACTTTAAACGATTGTCATGACAAATAACACCTTACCTGAAAGCTCATCGTTCCAACTCCTCAGCTTAACTTTCGCAAGCAATATAACTTGGAACAAATAAATTGATGACATTGCCAAGGCTGCTGGGGGAAAAAAATTGAACTCTCTCTAGTGTGCTCAAAATTGAGAGTATGTAATACCATCATTCGTCCATGCATGGAGTATTGTTACCACATCTGGATGGTGCATCTATTGCTACTTCCTCCCTCCCTCTTAGACAAGATCCCACAAAGAGTCTCAAATCTAGTAGTCCTGCACTATCCGCTAAGCTCTGTTCCATTGCCGCAATGTTGCATCCCATGTGCATGGTTTACAAGTACTTTAATGGAATGTTCTCTGATGAACTTATAGTACTTGTAACTCCTCGATGGACTTACTTCCGACTAACTCAACAAGCAGCAAAATCCCACCCTTTCACCGCTGAAGTCTATAGATGCTGGAAAGCCTTTTACTCTAATAGTTTCTAGGTTCGGACTGCTAGACTTTGGAATTCCCTCCCCGTTTCCTACTTCCCTAACTGTACTGACATGCAGAAGTTAAGATGTAATCTGAACAGATATATGTCTACTCAACTCCCCACAATCACCTGTTAGACATGATCTCAAATAGTAACCTGTTACGTCCAAGTGGCAATAAGCCTTGTTTGGGGTGAACAAGTGTAAAAAAAAATGAATAAATAAAAGAGAGAGAACTAAAGTGTGAGAGATTAAAGAAAATACGATTTTGTGATAGACGGATCGACGAACAGAGTTTCTTACGGAGATACTTGAATGCATCTAAAATCAAACGTATCTATGCAGTATGTGGATTTAACGATACCAGTTCTATTTCAAACGTAAGCATGACGGACTGAATGATGGATTAAACTTTTCATTATAGATGTGTGGACGTATTTAACAATAAAAAAATTCAATGATAAAAAGTAAAATCCTGTCAATAAGCAATAAGTTTTAAGCAGACATCAAGAAAGTTGCTTAATGGCAATAATTGCTTCAAACATTTACAACTTCACATGAATGTTATTCCGTGTCAAAGGTCAACCGTACAATTACTTCTACGTGTATGCGCCATTTTATATGCATTTACATTTCTGTCAGCGTTCGTCTTGGTTTTATCTCTTTATACAGACTTTAATTTTCCTTTCTTCTTCTTCTTCTTCTTCTTCTTCTTCTTCTTCTTCTTCTTCTAATTTTTCCTTTTTATTTTTATTTTCGTTTTATTTTTTCTTTTATTTTATTTTCTTATCCATTTTTCTTTTCTTCGTTTTTTTTTCGTTCCATCTCTTTTCTTTTGTTCTTTTATTTATTTTAAAAGGTAGTCACCACATATCAAAGCCCAGAAGCCACTCGCGGATAAGGGTTATTGCGTGATAAGGGATAGTATCATAGTTATCGTTAGTATTGGAGATTTGATAAAGTGTCTTACTTAAGGAGGCGGTTCATCAGGAATCTGTTTATGTTGGACTTGAAGACATCTAGGTTGTAGTCAGGTGGGAAACAGGCAAACGGAAGAGAGTTCCACAGGCGTGCACTTCTAAAAAAGAAGCTTTGTTTCTGGAATCTACGTTTTGGTTTTGGTGTTTCTATCTTATTTTATTCTTCCTTTTCCTTGTTTCCCTTTTTCTCTATCATTCCTTTTTATTCTCTTTCTTTCCATCCGTTTTTTTTTTTAAATTTATCTTTTCCTTCTATCTTTACTTCATTTTCTGTTATTTATTTTTCGGTTTCTTTGTCTTTTTTTCTGCTAATTTTTCTATCAATTTTCCTTTTTTATCTTTCCACCCTTATTTTTTTCACATTTTTTTTTCTTTTTTCGTTCTTATTTTTACTCCAATCTTAATTAATTCATTATTTTTCTTCAGCCTTTTTTTTTTTCCTTTTTTGGAGTAAACTTTTTTTTTCTTGAATTTTATGTTTTTAATCTTTGTTTTTGTATCTCCTTATTCATTAATTTGTCTGTTTTCATTATTTTTACTTAATTTTTTTGTGCTTCATTTATCTATTTTCTATATTCTTTGTATTTCTTCTTTTGACGCCATTCTTCTGTATTTTACTATTTCTTCATTTTTTCCTCCATTTTTTATACTTCAATTTCATTCTCTTTCTTCACATTTCTATTTTCTTCACTCTTCTTTTCTTTTGTTCTTTTTTTTTCTGCACTTTTCCTCTATTTATCCTTCTCTTTTTTCTTTGATATTTTGTATACTTTCTTCTGCACCACTCCATTCACTTCCTCCTCCTCCATTTCCTTTCATCATTCTATTTCAGTTTCCGTTTCAACCAAGTTTTCTCATCAGCTCTTTTTGATTTTACTTTTGTCATTTCTTTTCATCTGCAGAATTTAATTTTTTTTATTTGTCTTTCATTTACTCAACCATTATTCATTGTCAGTATTTTATCAGGAATTTAAATAACATCTAACATGCGTCTTTATGCCTCTATGTGAGGCTTTGTCCGTCGGTATATCACCAACGCTTTTATCATTACTAGACATCAATTGAATGGATTCATCTTATGTTTCAGAATTTTTGCATTATTGGTATTATTTGCATTATTGCGTTCACCTTGAGTGTTATTCACGCAACCGTTTGGTCGATGTAACCTCCGATCTTCTTCGGAAATCTTTTGCTTTAACTCAGGAATCTGCACAGGATTTCGAGTGGAACTCTTTATTTGCTCAATGGTCTATCATCCATGACTGAGTAAGACTCTTAAGTAATTCACAATAGTATTTTGAGTATTGCCCGCAGATTGCATCTTCAACCTCTAGAGGAGTAATTGAATTTATCAAGTATTTTATCCACGATGCCACGAGTCCTTGGTTCCTCTCATGTTAGATATATAGCATTTTTATTTAAAGCCATGTCCACCTGTTAGTCGATCAGGCTGTTATGTTTTTTATTTGGAATAGTATTTTCTTATCAATGTGTCACACCTAAGTTTTAAATTAAATTTTTGTTCGTCTGTCAGACCCTTTTTTCAAATGACTCTTCGTTTGTCACATATAAATTAAAAATAATATTTTGAATTCAAATGTAACATTTCAGAAAGCCCCCAAAATGATGTTTTTTCTTTAAAATAAACATTTATTACCTTAAAGATATGAAACAAGCTTTCGAACTGACCAGATCCTTGTCAAGAATAGTTTCTTTTAATAATATTTTTTTAATAAATATATAAAAATCACCAGTAGTCTGTGGGGGTTATTAAATGAACAGTCTATAAGTCGCTTCTACTGCTCATGTAAAAGTGCTGTCAAATTACTTTTAAAATAGTATTTTCTTTTGTCTGTCACGCTCAATTTTGAAATAGTATTGAAAAATAAGAATATCTGATGATCTATGTTTACATTTTGGAAGTGGCAATATACATGTTTGGGCTTTTTTCACGCAGGATATCGTCATTTTACTGCATGTGGATTACTATATATATATATATATATATATATATATATATATTGTATTAGGGTTAGGGCACTCAGCATTCCGACACCTTTAGTCGTTATCTGTAGATCGTCAGGACGATTCCGAGGATAGTACGTTCTATGTGTTGTGTTTCTTGGGCGCACTCGAGATCAGAATAAAAAGGAGAAAAACGGCAATGATAAAGAAAGGGTTGAATTTCAATTTGTATCAATTCATTTCTCACCGAAATAATTTGTAAAAGTTAACGTAAGAAAGATATATGAACATTGATGCATAAATGGTGAAAACCATATATGTAGTAACTGAGAAGCTGCGTTAAATTCTCTCAACACAATCAAAATGCACGTATTGTCAGGACAAACAAATAAATAGAGTTGTGCACGGGCGATATATATATATATATATATATATATATATATATATATATATATATATATATATATATATATATATGATTTCGACTAGGAAAGGGAGTCTGAAGACAATTATGACCATGTGTCTGATAAGAACCGCTGCTTTGTCATAAAATTATTAATTGAACGAAATTGCTATAAAACTATAACTAATATTGGTTAATGTAATATTGATTTAATCTTTATCCGATCTTTTAATACATGAGAATTTACTAAGAATTTTAAGACCCGAAATGGTTTTCTATTCGACAGTTTAAATGCTTTTAAATCGCTTTCATATTCCAAGGGGTCATAAAGTAATTCATTTTTTTTTACTATTAACAAAAGCTTATTGGCTTTCTGCTCTATTTGATTACATGATTAATTTGTTTAAATCTATATAATTATAAAATTCCTCTGTGAACTGTCTGCCATCCTTTCTTTTCTTTCTTGCGTCTTTTCCTCGATGATCGGGTGATTCCATCTTTTAAAAAAGGGATGACAGGTGAATTATATATATATATATATATATATATATATATATATATATATATATATATATATAATGTTATGTATAATTATTATTATTATGAATATTCTTTTCTTGTTGTTGTTAGGTCTTATTTATAGTGAGAGTCTTAGAGTCATGATGTTGTTGAGAGAGATGTTCGTGTTATGAAGAGATTCATATATATAAAATGTTCATACTTAGAAGTGTAGAAGCTCTTTGAGTGTTGAGACATTGTATGTAAAGACATTTTAAAACACATGATATACAAGACATATACTGACAATTTTCACTTTACCTTTTGGTAGAATTACAACACAAAGACGACGTTTATAAAAACACATGATGGGTTTATTTCTTCTTCCGACCGGTCGTGGTTTTCATAGTCAAGAATTCAAGTTTCACAATCTAAGTTTCAAAGGTGACCGTCTCGCTTCTAGACGTTCGAATCCCATGTCTGGACGGTCGTCTGTCGTCCTCAGACTCTCTCTCTCCCTCAATTTCTCTAAAGTTTCTAACTATATCGAGAACTTCCCATTTTCCATGACGTCATACACATGTTAAAACATGTGTCTTCTTTCACGTGTTCTGGAAATGCGTGTCCAAAACTTTTTCCTTTGTTTACAAAAGGAATTTTAACCTATATTCACAGTAACCTATATTTCCAATATGTTAAAAACATGTTTATTAAATTATCTTATAGTTGCACTCTTCAATTGAATTTTCATAACAGAATTGACAATGCACATTCTTTTCTTCAAACTATTTTATCTCTAAGCTAAACAATGGTTTGTTTTTTACATTCCATTTGATAATTCTCTCTCGTAATCTATTTCTAAACCTAAATTACGAGGTTCGAATTTCGTCTATTCTATTTCATTTTCATTTTAACTAAATCTCTCTATTTTTATACTTACATGAAAAGGGGACAGCCCTTATCATGTAACATATATATATATATATATATATATATATATATATATATATATATATATATATATATATATGTACTAAAAAAGTGACCCGATGTTGCTCAGAATTGAATGAACATCAAAGGTTTCACGCACTCATATTTTTGTTGTCATCGAAATCGGCGAAACTGCCATTTTTTTAAACAAATCGATTGATTGCCTGCTCTAGTTGGTGACCCATTGCGGTGCATTGCGAGGAAGCTCACATGCTTCTCACAATGACTTAGTCCACAATACATTATATTCTGCATTGCACTGTAGAGAACCTACTGTTCATTTTATAAAATTATTTTTCATATATAATTGTTTGAATTGAAGTTTAAAATGCAAAAGCCAAGTATCACGGTTCAGTTGTACTCTAAACAGAAACATTCATTTCGAATACGCCCCGATCATATCAAAGGATTTACTGTTGAGTTTATATGTCAAAACTTACTGGTTGTGTGGTAATAAAACTTCTCAAATGCACTTGTGATGTTAGGCTGTGTAAGGTGTTAACTTTGGTCAAAATCGCCTGTTCCTTTTTTCATCGGATTATTTTGAGTGTTGATTATCGGTAGGTTTTGAAAACATTCCGATACAAAACCTATCTGAGACCACTGCCAGCCACATAAAGTACCTTCGTGCGAAATTTCATAAAAATCAGTCCAGCTGTGTTCGAGTCCATAGGGAACGAACTCAGACACACAGACAGACAAAGTTTCTTTATATAACATTAGAAAAGATATATATATATATATATGGGCGTGGCTCAGAGACTAAGGGATAAGGTAGAAGAGTTGTATGTTTTATTTTCGACTCTAGAACATAACACCGAAGTCATATATATATATATATTTTTAGTTTTGATTTCACTACCAGATATTCGGTTCAATATAATAATCTGTTATAATAAATACGTAAACTGCATGAATTAAAATATCATATTTAAGCGTATCTTACGATCGGGTAACCTGCTAGTATTTTATTAAAAATGTATTTTGTTTTCTATTACATTTTTAATTTCAATAAATAATCTAGTAAAAAAAGTATATAGTAATATGTAACCCAAAAAACGAGTATGAATCGACACATGAAAAGTGATCACACAATTTTAGAGACTATCTTACATTTTTCCCCCATTTTCTTCCTTAACAGAAACTTATTTAGTTTTTGATAAATTTCCTTTCACGTTTCGCTTCATGAATTTTTCTTTAAGTTTTTCTTTGTTCAATTTTTTCTCTTTCATCATCACAAATTCTTATACTCTATTCAAGGAGTGTCTACAGCAAAAATACACCTGCTTAGATAAACTTGGTATTTGGGAATATTGTTTTATTTTTAGACCAGGAGTATGTTAAATTGTAGACAAAATGGTTAAGCATGGCTCTCTCCTCCAAAAACATAATAAAGGTAATCAACACACACACACACACACACACACACACACACATATAAAAAAAAAACAAAAAAAAACAGGTTTCTTCAGTCTTTGACAGACTATGGATACTCACGAAAGAGTACATGTGCGTGAAATTTTTGTGGCAGGATGTGCGCAATCTCCAACCACATCTCTCCTGAGTCGATTTTGTTAAATACCAGTGGCAAGTGAAATTTATGTACAGGACGACTGGAAACAAATGCTGAGATAAATGGAGAGCACATACAACGCCTAGAATTCTCAAATCGTCACCCATTTGGTACTAACCAGACTACACGTTGCTTAACTTCGATGATCTGTCGAAAACCGGCGTGTCATCACGATTATATATATATAATATATATATATATCTATATAAAATCATTGCTGGAGAAATTTCATTAAACACAATTGCAAATACCTCTTGAATTTTTCAGATTTATGTAATCATGCTCAAATTCTTCTTTTTTTTTTCTTTTTAAAGTTCTTATTCTTCTACTGAGTCAGGATGGAAATTATTAAAAAATTGACATGATTATATAATTGTTTCTACACTACGAAACAGGTGTTGTCAAGAATTGAACATTTTTACACACCGAAAGAAATAAACGGTTAGATGCAGAACATATTGGAATTTTGAATATCGATTTTTTGTAATTTATTTTAAACTAGAATGGGTGCCCGACGTTGCCCGGGTGTTTGGAGGTATGGTAGTGGGAAAACAGGCTCAAACCCGTACCGCGAAAGAGGAAAAGAAAGTGAAAAAAATAAGTAACGTCTTTGCCATTTAGGCAAACATACATCCATACATTTAAACAGACAAGTGAGATTTATATTATAGATATATGTATATTAGTAAGTTATGAAAATATATTTACGCCAATTAAGCTATACGGAGGCTTCCGCATTTCATCGGCACCATAACTGTCCTCCCTACTACCCTTTTCATCCATTTGCATTCACCTATAGGAACCCCTTCTTTTACACACTCACTGTTGATTCTCTCACTAATTATTTTCCAACATAGCTATTACCAGCCTCACTACTTTAAGATTATCACTTCCAACATTTTGCATATTTAATCCAAATTTTGTGATCAAAATAAAATATCGACTCAACAGATTCACAAAATGACAAAATATAAAATTCAAATTTTACAACACTAATCTGTTTGGGGAATCATAGGATTAATTTTACCTGCCCTGTGACGGGTATTCTTTTAATGTTTTCTAATCTTTTTAGTCTATGTTTATTTATTATTCTTGTTATTCGTCTCATTGCCAAAAATATATTACAAATGCATAAGAGTATTCAAAATATTGTGAATGACACTAATTCTTAAGAGATGATATTTTTTGCCAATAGTGACGTTGAATAAAAGTGTAAGGAATTTAAAGAAATCGATAATATGAAATCGATAATAATCAAAGAAACAAGTTCTAACACGAAACAAAGTTCTCACTTTAAAAATTGTTTCCTAAAAGATTTCCATTGAAATTATCTATTTATTTTGTCTTAAGCTTAACAACTTGACCTAGCTAAACAAAAATAATGCCGAAATATGTATGCACATATGTAGCCAAAATATGAAAATAGATAAAAAGTCATATTTAATATATAAATATATTTCTAATACTTTTAAAGAACAACGAATATAATTAATTACTGAGTTTTTGTTTAATTTGTAGTTTAAACATAAACCATTAAAAAGAAACTTTCAAAAAGCCCAAAATACACTTCTAAAGTATATTTCTCCTAAGCCTACATTAGATAAAAAGGATAAATAAGGGGTGGGGCAAGAAAAAAAAACCTATCTAGACGTCTTTCAGCCAACCCTTTTTCAAGATATACGTTGGCAATATATTTCTTGGGTATATATAAAAATATATATCCCTCAAGCATATATATGCTTATAACATAGTCCAAATCGTTACAAATAATAAGCGCGAAAAAGAGTGTATGCTTACATCCAGTGAAAATATTTACTAAAAGGTGATATTCAAAGGAAAACGTTAAGCGAAACTAAGTGAGTAATTGTGAGGCAAGTGTTGAGCAATCACCAACCTCACCTCTCCCCAATCGACATTGCTTGAGTCCAGTGGAAAAGAGAAGTGCTAGACGACTAGAAACAATGCCGACATAAACGGAGAGAACATACAGCACCTGGAATTTTCAAATGGTCACCCATTTTAGTATTGACCAAGCTCAACATTGCTTAACTTTGGTGATTTAACGAGAACCAATGTGTAAACATAATTATGTCTTATATATATATATATATATATATATATATATATATATATATATATATTATTTTTTTTCCTTGTACACATCTTTGTGAATTATTCAATGGATTTCTGCCTTTGGATTATTATGGACCATCTTCTTCCAATTACGGGATGTCTTTGGATTTTACTTGTACAAATGGAAATTCTTTTAACTTTCTTGAAGTTTTACATTTGGATTTTACCGTCACTGGATTTTTTATCTTCCACCAGACTATCCATTCATGTGTAATCACCTTTTTCTTTACCATATTCCCTCTGCTTAACTTATTTTGTTTTCAAGTAAGATCTTTGACTTACTTGTTGTTTCATCAAAAACTTCTGCATGCAAAATCCGATCCCGCATTTTGCTAATTCCTACCCTCTGATGAGAAGGAGAGTATTTCTTCGAAACTCCACGGATTAAGGACTATCCATTTATCTAGTGTTTCCTTTTCAGATTAAATATGTTTTTAACTCATTTCAAAGTGTTTTTTAACATATTTTATTAACTGTTTGCTCATATATATATATATATATATATATATATATATATATATATATATATAATGTGTGTGTGTGTGTAAAAAGCATGGACACCACAATCTTTTTAGTCGGTTTTCGGCCAGAAATTTGGCTCTCAATGGGTCAAAGTTCAATGATTTGACCTTTGAAAACTCTACTAAACTCCTCCGTCAATTTTGTCTCTAAACACTCGAGATTTTAAATGTAGGTTACTTGGACATGGATTAAACTTTTTAATTTAATTTGAGCCCAAAACAATAAATGTTAAGGGATAAAAATTAGGATCATTGTTTAAAACAATTTGCCGTCTGCGGTCTCTACCAAATTACTTAGCCAATTTCTGGTCTAAACATTTGAAATTTTGCATAAAAGGTATTCAGAGATGGGGCAAGCTTTTTAATCGGTTTGGGTCGAAAATTTGGCTGCCAATGGGTCATATTCAAAAGATTTGACCGTTGCAGTCTCTAGCAAACTGCTCAGCCAATTTTTGGTCTAAACATTTGAAATTTTACATAACGACTATTCAGACATGCGGCAAGCATTTTTATCAGTTTTGGGCGAAAATTTGGCTATCAAAAGGTCAAAGTTGAAAGAGTTGACCTTTGCAGATTCTACCAAACTTCTGCTAATTTGGGGTCTAAACACTTGAAATTTTATATGTAGGTAACGTGGACATGGGCGAAACTTTTATTTTGATTTGAGACCAAAACAATACATGTTAAGTGATCAAAATTGGGGTCAAAGTTAGAATAATTTACCTCTGCGGTCTCTACCAAATTACTCAGATAATTTTTGAAATTTTTGAAATTTTTCATAAAGGGTATTCACACATAGGACAAGTTATATACAGGACATAGGGCCCAACAAAGTCGGGCTGAACTGCTAGTACCTATATATGTGTGTGTATATATATATATATATATATATATATATATATATATAATGTTATTTATTTTTGTTTTTGCAATACGTTTTGAATGAATTCAGTTATTTACGAAAGTGCATGTTTTACCTAAATGCGAGTTGGGAATAATTTTCCCGTTAACCAATTTGGTACCTCCATATGGGGAATGGCATATATATTGTTTTTAAAATATAATATATGCATGAGTGTAGAAAGCACAGAAACCACAATAATAAGACACCGTCAATGCTGGGCTAGAAACCTTGCCCGGGTGCCTGATAATCGCCTTTTTATTCAGAACTTGCCATTGGAACCAGACCCTGTGGTGCACCAAACCGTATCTTAAAAGATTAGCTGAAATCTACTCTTAAGGCGACCAAAATTGACACAAACAACTGGGAAGTCAATGCATCTAACACGGAGAGCTGGAGAAGAAATATCTATGAAAACACTGAAATCTTTGAAAACAACAGAACACAAAAGGAAGAATCAAACAGAGTCCAAAGAAAAAAAACAGGGAATTTTCTTCCATGTACAGATAGGACTTGTTTTGCATCGTAGGACGTTTCATGAGCAAAATAGTATACTTATATCCGAGTTCTGCCAACAACACGATATATATATATATATATATATATATATATATATATATAAGTAAGATCTGTGACTTACTTGTGGTTTCATTAAATACTTTTACATGCAAAATCCGATCCTGCATTTTGCTAATTCCTGCCCTCTGATGAGAAGGAGAGTATTTCTTCGAAACTCCGCGGATTAAGGACTATCCACTTATCTTGTGCTTCCTTTTTAAAATTAAATATATTTTTAACTCTTTTTCAAGATGTTTTTTAATGTTTTATTAATCATTTGTTCATATTATAAGCTCTATTTCCTTTTCGGTTTTATTGAGCTTTTACATCTGGTTGAGATTACTTTACTTGTAAATATTAACTCTTTAATATTTATAATATATTTTAAGTTTACCATTTTGATTACCTTGGTAAACTTATTGTAATTTTTATTTCTTATATATATATATATACATACATATATATATATATATATATATATATATATATATGTGTGTGTGTGTGTGTGTATAAAACATGCAAGCTTGCTGTCTCTAATTAATTATAAATTATATATCGAGATTTACATTTGCATACGAATACTGCATAATGAATAAAAATGTGCCACTGAATTAATCAACTGAATACATCAATAGATAATAGTGGCCATTGTTATAAAACAAAGACTTACAAAAGGACAAAACATGAAATCAGACATCGCCGATAATTAATGCTGGGAAATTCTATTTTTCATACAAGAGACAAATGGCCTATATTTCACAAGAAATGTTGGGCATAACAGTATATATTTTTTTTCTTAACGTTTCGTTCTAGTAAGGGATGGGACATTTTACTGGATGCCAGGCATTAACCCACTATCTCATACATTTCAACCGAGAAATCTTTTCAAGATTCTAACCGTCCTTTTAAGTGCAAGTTCTCTTGCACTTGATTGAGTATATTAGCCAATTTGTTTTAAAATTCTTTTTCATGAGACTGATTGCTCCTATAATTACTTAAATGATGTCGATCTTCCTGCAATGCCATTCTTTGTATGTCCTACATAAGACCTTCGTATTTCAGGATTCACTAAATTTTACTTTTGAAAACAAGTATATCCACACACTTCACAAGAATATGGCTTTGTGTGTATATATATATATATATATATATATATATATATATATATATATATTTCAGAATAAAATTACCTTATTTTATTTTCTTAACAATTTAAGTTATTTTGGAGTGGAATTTGAAGCTCATGTTCTATAATTATAAAATATTAAATATATCAATTTATATGTTTATTAATAAACAGATCCACCGGACCTATATCAGAATATTTTTTTTTACCGGTCTCATTGTATAAACAAAGAAAATTGCTCCAGGAATATACCTACTTCGGAATATTACATTGTGATGTGGATTACTCAAAATACAGTTTGGATCACTTTACCACACTGCTATCAAAGACATTCACTTCGGATTTTACCAGGCAATTTGGATGTGAATTTTTATATCTTTTTCATTAACTTCCCTTACGCTATGATATTTAAATACTTAAAAAAAACTTTTAATTGTGATTTTCCATGTCTCATTAACTTTAGCAAATAAGGTATCAACCATTATAATTATTTGCTAATATTTTTTCCTCTGAAGAGATGGTAGACATCGAAATCCTATAGGATAAGGATTTAGAATATTTCAAATGTATTCTTTGTCTTACATAGAATAATAAACATCTTTGGATTTGAAATTTAATCATTTCACGTCATGAATTTTTAAATTTATTGAATGACTAAAATTATATATATATATATATATATATATATATATATATATATATATAAAGTAGTAGTGTTCGTGTGTGTGTGTGTGTGTGTGTGTGTGTGTGTGTGTGTGTGTGTGTGTGTGTGTGTGTGTGTGTGTGTGTCGGTGAGTACAACTTTCCTAGGTCCACTTCACTGAACCGATCATGACCAAACTTGGCATGATGATGGTCCCCCACCTTGGGATGGTGCACACCATTTTTTAAGGTCAATGTTATAGTGTATGTATATAAACTCTCTTACAGTCCACACCGCCGGAGCTATCATGACCAAACCTGACATGATGATGGTCGCCAACCTAGAGATGGTGCACACCTTTTTTCAAGGTCAAGCCCAAAGTCCTGCGCAAAGCGCAGGTATCTATGCTAGTATATATATGTATATATATATATATATATATATATATATATATATATATATGCATGCTAGGTATCTATGCTGGTATATATATATATTATGCTAGTATATGTGTGTGTAAATGTTTATATATTTACTAATTTACTATTATGAATTATGGAACAGAACTATTAGGGGTAAGGATGGTTAATGTGAGTTATATTTATTTTAATTTAGTTTTAACTAAAAAAGGCATAATTTTTGTGATATTTTTCAATAGGTATTAGATATCAATTAATAAATATTCCCTAAATTTCAATCTGTTTTGAGTATTTTAAAGCAGTTTTTAAGAGGAATAATACGAGCCTAATCTGTCATTTCAAATATTTCATATTTGCATTAAATGTTATCGATAGTCATTCGATATCAATTGAGCAAAATTCTCTGAATTTTAATTTTCTCTTAACTTAAACTTAAGCTTTAAATGCGAGATAGTTTTTGTTAGAATCAAAACTATGTAACGACCTTTGAGCAAAAATGAAATAAGGATTCTACACATAAGATTTAGTATCATTGCACTATGATTTTAATCTTTCTAAGGAGACTTCAATTGGTGCAAAACTGTTCAGTGAATCGGGAAATTCATTTTATCTGGTCATCTAACAAAGAATCTACTAGTATCTATATATGACATTAACGAATCGAAACTAATTCCTTTATTTTAAATCTAAAAAAAATAATAATATAATATTTAAAATTACGTTTCTGAATTTTTGGGATGAGGATTAATTAATATTTCTGTTGAACTGGGATCTACATGGAATTTCAAATGAAACTCTTTATTTAATCCACAGAGGTAGCGTATTCTTATTCCGTCAGCCAAAACTAAGTAGAATTCTTAAGTAATTCGCATTGTTTTTTGAGTGTCTTCTGCACTGAGAATTATATCTTCAACCTTTTAATTTAAATTTTACCAAGTAGTTTATCAACTATGTGATAAGATCTTGCGGAAATTCCATGCAAGTTTCCGAGTTCAACAGAAAGATTATCGAGTTCGACAAAATACATCTGAAGAAGGTCGGCGGTAATATTGACCGAAACGTTGTATAAATAATACTCAAAATGTAAACAGTAGTTTGTAGAATCGAAATAATATGAATAATGATTGAAATATTTACATCTATTTAAAAAATATACTCTTCACTGAGATATTTTACGTTTAATTTTATTTTTGTTGAAACGAAGGAAATTTGTTATTTTCAATAAATTTCCTCCGTTCATGTTTTAATATATTCCAGTAATTTTATTGACCAAACCGATAATTTACCCAAATGACCTCAGATGGAGTCGAGAAAAAACTTAATCTTTATTTATACTTATTTTTTAATGTTTTAACTGTTAACATATCGATTTCTGTAACACACAAACATGAACATTATACATATCTATATAATTATAAAACTCAAATGACCTTGTAACGAATGATGTAACCCATTTTCTGGTCTTTGACATCCGGTTGCGCATGCGCGCATAAACATTAACCCATAATAAGGTAAACAAATAAATACAAATCGATTCTTTTGCAGATTTTGACTTGCACACTGAAATATTAACGTTATTATTTCAAAATTATCATTTAACATGGGAAGAGTGGGGATTTTTTGCAACTATTCTTTATTTCAAATATACTGTCGCTATTTTCTTACAACTAAACAACTTTAACCCGTTGACAAACATAAGAAAAATTGTAGTAAAGTCAAGACTACTACTCTCTATCAATCCCTGTTCCTTCCTTCCTTATTTTTTTATTTTTTGTTTACATTTCTAGATACAAAATAGTTGTGTGAGAACGGTGAATTTGTTGACACATTTATTAATCTGTTTCAATATTAGTTTTATTTTATTTGATTTATTAAGGTTTTATTTTTTTGCTTCAGGTTTTATTAATTTTCTTTTGTTTTAGATTTTAAGTTTCTATAACTTGGTTGAAGGATTCCAATATAGGTTTTTCATTCTTATATTTCTCATCGGTAGGTTCATGTGCGGTTTTTGCTGCTAAATGACTTTCGTCGGCGTTCGATTCGTAGGAAAAATCATGTTTAATTTTCGATTTTTGAGCTATTATTTGGAAAAATAGGTAACTTTACACGAATAGAGAGGATTTTTTTTCATGTTTGAGTGACCCATCCGTGATTTTTCATTTTAATATACTTTCATAGAAATGTTTTGTTTCTGTTATGTTAAAAAGAAAAACCTATTTTCTTTACGTCACAGGTGTCACGCTCATACATGAATTCCATAGCTAATATAACATACTGACCCAACGGATCACAGGTAGTCTAGTATATTATAAAAGTGAATTTGTGTTTGTATGCGGAGCGGTTTCTTCAAAACGACTCTGTCAAATTTTGGTCAGAAAAAGTAGCTACTAAGGGATCAAAATATTGGAAATACGCATGCGCAAATATACATTTATAGGTGTAAGTGCGTTAGTTTGTTAAGTTTGGAGATGCATGTATCATTAGGTAAGAATGTAGCGAATATTGCTAGAAAGGTAGATGTTTTGGTTTCGATTCTCGCTGGTGGAACTAAAGTCGTTTTTTAACTTTAGAAATCACTACTACATATTGGGTACAATATAATAATCAATAGAGAGTTGACTCTATAATAATGAATACGAACTCTGCATAAATTAAATATCATTTAAGCATATTTTGCGAACGGGCAACGCCTGGCAGCCTGTATATATATATAATGACAAGCATATATATATACAGGCATATGTATACACATATATCTAGTTTTTTTTTTTTTCTTTTACTTATGTGGCCTCTTTATAAATATGCATTGCTTTTCTCTTTTCAGGTAATAAATCATATTTCGCCCATGTAAACAGTTTTATTTTTTCTTATATAAATGAGACAACTTTTATATCAACTTTTAGCAGCTGCTTTGCTGTGAATATCTCATTGCAGAAATGCAAACGTAGTAGCAATTCCTTATCGAATTCAAATATCCTCATAATCACAAAGATAGTTGCATTCACTTCTCTGCAACAATTCTGAAAATGTATCAAAATTGTTTCAACTTTTTCGGCGCTCCATTCACCACATTTTCTAACATTCGCATCTCCTATGCCAAAAAAATCGTAATTTAAACTAATCGCTGGCCAATTATACTTACGAGTATCTAGCTGTAAATTTATATCTAATGCTGCAATATAATAATTATTAAGACAATTAAAATCGATTTTTTAAACATAACTCAGTCTCAGGACTAAGACTTAATTTACATGTATTTTGTATTATAAAAATTATAGGAAGAAACTTTAGGAAACATTAATTCACTTGGCTTTAATATAATTATGCACACACGTTATATATATATATATATATATATATATATATATATATATATATGAAGCTCTGACTTTCGTTTGGGCGATCGAGCTTCCATCATGGCTTGAGGTAGTTTTTTGTCTAGCTGCACTGATGAGCAGCGAAACAGCGAAACAGTACTGTATGTGGATGACTATATATATATATATATATATATATATATATATATATATATATAACACGATTAGGTTATAAAAAGTATGTCTTAAACAAAACAAAACTTATCAAGATAGAAAAGCTCAACAGTGTTAAATATATATTTAAAAAAGATGAGAAATAAGTTATATATAAGTTTATTATATCATCAGAAAAATAAGGAAAAGAGAGAAAGACGAAAAGAAACCTCTTTAGGCTATGGCATTTCAAATGGAAATGTTTGTTTGATTTTATTTAATATATATATATATATATATATATATATATATATATATATATATATATATATATATATATATACATACACACACACATATATAACTACTTCATTTACTCACATAAAATTAATATACGAAAGATAAATTTATGCGTAAACTTTAAGTATTTACTTCAACAGTGCTCAATACATAGGTAGAGCTAGTTAGTAAGTTATAAGATATATTTAGTGATTAAGCTACACTAAATATTCCGCGTTTGATCCACTCTAGGATTCTTCAGGCATAAGCCTGAAGAATCCTAGAGTGGATCAAACGTGGAATATTCAGTGTAGCTTAATCGCCATATATATCTTATAATTTATATATATATATATATATATATATATATATATATATATATATATATATATATATATATACTAGCAGGCTGCCCGACGTTGCCCGGTCGTAAAATACGCATAAATATTATATTTTAATTAATACATATTTCTTATTTATTAAAAACAGAAATACCGTGGGTATTAAACATAACATTTAATTTCTTTAAAAAAAAAAAAAATGAAGAAAAAAAAACGGAAAGAAACTGAGACGTGCATGCGAGTATTTTTTCTAAACAGTTCACGTTTTGTAAGTAAAAAAATAAAATATGCGAGCTGAGATTGAAACCCAAACCTAAAGGCAGTGAGTCAAATACGATAACCAGTAGGCCAGCTTGTCATGGTCTTTATAAGAATGTTTTCAAACCTAATTATTCTTAACATAAAGAGTCTGTCATGTAAATGATTCACGCATGTGCATTCGTAAAAATTTGATAAACAGATAAAAATCCGATGACACCCCCCGTACCAATTTTTCAATTTTTACCTCTTAGCACCCTGTTTGTCCGAATAAAAACTAATTAAAATGTTTTCCACATGTCTGAATATTCTATAGACCAAATTTCAAGTCTACAGATCCAAAATTCGTTAAGTATATAGGCTGAGAAGTGTCCTCACACACATTCTCACTTAAATGAGAAGAATACACATTTCAGGATAGCTAAAATTAATTTTCCAACCAAAACAATTTTGCACCAATTTTATGCCTCATTATAAACTTTTTATATCAAGAAATAATTATTCTAAACCTTATGTCTAGAATACTTATTCCAATTTCCATCATCACAATCCATTATATGATTTTGCTTTTAGAAAATATCTAAAATTTTGGGCTTAAATTAGAACTGTTTTAAGTAAAACTCCACAGAGTTTTATAATTATACTAGCAGGAACGCACAACCTTGCCCGGTTATTAAATGCAAGTTGGTTTCCATGACAACAATGTTTTGATAGACAAGATGGAAGCAAGGGCGGTGGATGGTTCACAGAGTTTTATAATTATGTGTCAGGTTGTTGCATAAGTTGCCACCGTTTCATAAAAATAATTGTTCTAAAACATGTTTTCATATTTGGCAAAGTGTTCTATATCATAAGAAAACATTCTGTTCCACAAGATAATGGTCATCGTTTTCTGCTTGTATAATTTTTTTTCGTTTTTTAGAATCGTCAAATGGGGTGTCAAGTAGAAAAAAAAAACACATTTTCGACACCTCTTTCTTTTTGCCTTTAATCGAGGTCAAAAAGCGAGTGAAGTGACCAAGGGAATTTGTGCCGTATATGAAGAAAATTCTATAGCTGAGAGAACTGTTCAAGATTGGTTTCAGATTCAAACATCTTAATTTTGACCTTGACGACGCTCCTCGTTCCGGAAGATCAATCAAGATAGACAAAGACCAACTCAGGATTCTTTTGAAGGAAGATGGCCATCACACATGTAGGGAATTGGGTGAAAAGATGACGTGTGATTTTGCGACAATTTTTTGCCACCGTCAATCGATAGGTTCATGCAAAAGCTTGGAGCTTGGGTCTGACACGAACCTACTTTTGCTGTTAAAATTCCTTGAGTTTCTTAAAAAAAAAACAGCTGGAACATGCAACAACATAATAGAAAAATCTGTTAATACTTATGGGAAGCTTTGTATGATTTTCTTACTGTTACACTTAATTCTGAATTAGTATTTTAATTGATAAAGGCTTAGAGTGAATGGACGCATCTTGAGAAACGGGTATGTTCTTCATTATTCGTTTCTTCATAGAGTGTCGCAATGAAGCAGCAATTAGATAAGCGTTAACAAAATTCCGAGTAAGGTTCTGCAAGATAAGTTTATGATCCAAGTCTTAAAGATGAACAATCAATTCTATCCATCTAAAAAGACAAAAATAAAATAATAAAAAAAAAAAACTGCACGATAAAATGACGTAGAATTTCAACATGATCAAGTTATAGATTTCAAATGAAGCACAGAGAAAAATTGAACAAAATTGTTGAAAACGATTTCAGATTGAATTAGCCAAAGGTTAACGTGGCTGCTAACACGCTCAGTCTCCTACAAAAGTTTCTAAGATGGGTAATCGCCATCTTTGACAGAGATCAGCAGAATGAAAGCGATTAGACAATCTGTGAAGAGTTTCAGAAATCATGAGATTTTCCTTGATTACGTCTAGAAAGAGATTCTTAAAGAGATTCCGTGAAGACATGATTCGTTTCGTTTTGATCAAATTTGATGCAATGATTTCTTGACAAAAATTTTTAAACTTTCACAAAACTTAAACCGAGTTGCTGTAATAAACTTAAGTAAAAGGTCAGCAAAACGTAAGTGTGGTTGGATGTGAGTTGATGCATAACGTATTGAAATATATATATATATATATATATATATATATATATATATATATATATATATATATATATATATATATATATACTAGCAGAGAGAACCGACGTTGCACGGAATTGAATGATGACCAACGAATGTTTCACAATCCTATATCTTTAATGTCATCGAAATCGGTGAAATCACCTATTTTTCAATCAAATCGATCGATTGCCTGCTCTTTGTTTGGGACCCATGGCGATGCACCTGGAGGAATCTTCACATGCCTCTATGCAGCGACTTAGTCCACAATACATTGTATTGTATATATATGCATGTCTCGAACTTTAAAAGTTGAGACACAATGTACTTTAATTTATAATACAAGCGTTTATATGAATAGAATGTACTTTAATTTATAATACAAGCGTTTATATATACAATAGAATTGGAGCTTCTAATGACCACTTCTGTATACATAATTGGTGATCAAAATCTAGCTCACTATTCTTTTAGATATATAACCTATTGATATATACATAACATATCTCTGCTATTATATAAAAGAAACTTGGTCTGTCTGTGTGAGTTCGTTCCCTATGGATTCCTAAACGACTGAAACAATTTTTTTGAAATTTCACACAAACGTAATTTATGTATCTGGCAGTGTTCTTAGATAAGGTTTGCATTGAAGTGCCTTCAATATGTATCGATAATCGAAATAATTTGATGACAGAAGGAACATGCGATTTTGACTAAAGTTAACGCCTTATACAGCCTGACATCACAAGTGCATTTGAGTAGTGTATTACTGTACATGCAGAAAGGGCTGGCATGTAAAATAAACAGTAAGTGTTTTTAGGTGAGAAGCGCGTTCGAAATAAATGTTTCTGTTTAGAGTACAAGTGAACCATGATACTTGACTTTTGCATTTTAACAATAAAAATATGGGAGTGTGAAACATTCGTTGATCACCATTCAATCTGGGGCAACGTCGAGTCTTTCTGCTAGTGACTGATGAGCTCAATCGTGACATCAATTTAATCAAAACAATGTCGAAAAAGTTGATAATTTCGTTTTTTTTATGCTAAATTCGAAATCTGTCAAACGGCGCGATTGTTCTTAGCTTTGAAAGTTTGATACATGTATATATGTACCAAAAGGCTTAATTGATGGTCTTAACCATGACATATAGAGCTGAAAATGCGACACTTGTGAACGAGTGCTTCTGTCAAAAGCTGACTACGTCAACCACCTTAAGTCGCACAAAACTCCTGGTCAGGTCAACTTTGCACTTATTAGTCCGAACCAAACGAACTGTTTAATATGCAGCAAAATTTGCAAGTCCACTGCTGGTTTGAGAAGTCATGTGATTGTTCATAGGAATACCCTTCAGCCTCCAGAGGAAGTCAACTCAGTGGAAGTTGCTCAATTTGTATGTCACATCTGCTTCAAGATGTGCAGATCTGCGGCGGGGGTGCAGAGTCATCTAAGATTGCATGAACGACGGGATGGAGAGAATCAATATGATGGCGATCATCTGGAAATCTGCAGCAATCATATATACACAATTATGCATATATGTTATGTATTAATGTATATCCCTTCCTATATATAAAGCTAAGTATATATTTCCTAAACTAATGAATGAATCTTTATAAATTTTGGAGCAGATATTCAAAGCAAAACAACACTGCGGGTAACACAGAAACATTCTTATTTTGTGTATTTATTACTGTTGTCAATTTTAACATTGAGGATATAAAGTTAGACATGTCTGCATATTTACATATTTCTATGTATAAGATTCACCCCTAAACTAATTAATCAGTAACTATAAATTTTCTGAACACCTGGTGAGTAATGTGGATTATATTTAGTTTCATTTCGTTTTAGGTAAAGTTTTTTTTGGAGTATTTTAAAAGGATTTAAGGGGTTTAATATGAACACAACTTTCTGTAAGAAAATTCAGATATTTTTAGACTTTTTTTAAGCGTTGGATTTGATTTATACTTATTAGCAAAGTTTGCTGAATTTTATTTTTTGCTGAAGTTTAAGCTTTATATTTCAGGCATTTTCTAAAATTAAAATAATGTAATATACTTTTTATCAAAAATTGGAACAAGGATTCTAGACATTAGGTTTATTATCATTATATCTTAATCTTCACAAGGAGACATAAAGATGATACAAAACTGTTCTGTGCAAAGAATGAATTTTACCCATTCTAGCCGAGTATTCATCCAATGTATATATATATATATATATATATAAATAATAATAATAATAAATATATATATTAAATTGATGAATCGCACAGGTAAGAAATTCATTTTTATACTATGAAAAGGTTAGGAATTACAATTAAGAATAGGAAATTGGGAAAAAAATTTTTGTAACTTGTCTTCTTCCTAAGATTAAGGGTGGTGGTGTTTGATCAACACTGCTGGGGAGCCATGATGTAATACACTGTTTTGTTTTTAAATCCCCGAAACAGTGTTTCATGGTAAACAACTGATGATCCCTTAAAAAATATAAAAATTGGTATTATAGTAAATTTGAGAGTTGATGCAGTGATTGCAGGTGATTAAATGACTTACTGACTAGATGTTTTTTTTTTTAATGAATGATAAAAAATAATTTTTTGTGTGGTTTCAAATGTTAAAAACTTCAAAGACTATATATATATATATATATATATATATATATATATATATATATATATATATAGAGAGAGAGAGAGAGAGAGAGAGAGAGAGAGAGACACGCACACACACACTAATTATATAGAAACTCATTAATGAAATAACTATAAAACTAATCAAGTATTTTTCAAATATTAACAACTATAAATTAGAACAAAGCTATATATATATATATATATATATATATATATATATATATATAATTTTTAAAACAGTAATCTATGTAGATTATTGTTTCAAAAATTTTTTAAATAATAAATTTTTTAAATAATAAATGTTATAAATAAATAATTTTTTAAATAATAAATATTATAAATAAATAAAAATGTTATATACGTCCAAACAGCGACTTTCTAAGTAAATAAAAAAAAGAAAAATGAGCTTCGAGGCGGAGCCAATATTAACCGTACTTATCGTTTGAAAAAACAACAAATATATATATATATATATATATATATATATATATATATATATATGCGATGCCTCTGTTCAATCTCAAGGGACAACGGACACCCTGTAAGGGTAGCTGTGTATGCAATTGTTAGGCAAGGGGTGCGCAATATCCCAACCACACCTCTCCTGGATCGGCACTGCTTCAGTCCAGTTGCAAGGAGAAGCCTGACTGAAAACAATGCCGCGATAAGCAGAGATCATATACACTACCTGGAATTCCCAAATTGTCATTCATTATAGTACTGACGATTCAAAACTTGTTAAAACCAAGTTCCAAATAAGGAGCATACACAAAAGTAATATTGTTTACAACTCTTTCTAGACTGCGTTTATTTTAAATCATACAATGATCATAAATATTTTAAATGCTGAATTTTTTCAAAACATTACTTTTTAAATTAGAAGGTTTCGTAAATTTCTTATTTTCCAACACTTGCAATATACATGTTCCAAAAAAAAAAAATGAAATTCCATAAAGCAAATCACAAAAAGAACTCGTCTCGGCATCATAAATTATTAAACTTAATTTCACATTAAAATACATTTTAAAAATCCAAAAAGGAAGATTTAAAAAATAACACGTGAAACTATTTCTTTTCTTTTTTTTTTTTTTTTTTTTTTGCTTATTAGACGATTATGCAATAAAGGGAAGCAACTCTCAACTTAAGATTGAAATTTTGTATTACAACAAAAATAGCATTGGTAGATCACTCATGCATAGAAACCGATCAATCACATTACTAAATATTAAATTAGCTCTAGGATATTTACCTATCGAGCTTATTATATATCTAAATTACAACGAGCACTTTTTCTTTCCCTGTATTTTAATTAAACTAGTAATTTTACTATTACATTAAAATACTCTTTGCTCTTTAGACTATTGTTCTAATCTCCTTTAAATTATATATATATATATATATATATATATATATATATATATATATATATATATATATATATATATATATACACACAGTAATGCCCCCTATTGTATTTGATTTCGCCCGAATGAATCAGAGGGGATTGCAAATTGCATTGTTATGATGATTGAACTTATGCATTCGTGAACTAAAAGTTTTATCCCTCCATTGCAGATATTGACAGTGTGAGACTCTAAGAAAGCAACATGGACGTATCTCGGAAGCAGAGATGCGTCATTCAATTCCTGACACAAGAACATTGAGAATGGTGGTGTCTATGTAGAAAAATAGATTCTGGTGAACAAAACGTCGCTTGTTTTACTGGTACCAGTTCTGTCTTCATAGCTCTTCAATTTTTTAGTTAAAAAAATGGAGGTTTTACTTTTGGAACGACCCTTGTGTATACACATATACGTAACTATATATAACAATTACTAAACAATGTTGTAATTAAAAAACTGGAGAAACAAACAAGCAGGCATATCTATAGAAATAAAACAGTGAATGTGTGTCTGTGTGTAAATATTTAACCGATAAACTCTTAAACAATTGGTCACATAATACAGAAATTAACAGGAAATAGTAATCATATATCAAGGATATTTTATTATGAGTAAAATCTTTGAATGTAGGAATATATATATATATATATATATATATATATATATATATATATAGATAGATAGATAGATAGATAGGCAAGTTGAAATATATATATATATATATATATATATAGATAGATAGATAGATAGATAGATAGGCAAGTTGAAATATATATATATATATATATATATATATATATATATATATATATATAGGCAAGTTGAAATATATATATATATATATATATAGAATAGAAAAAATGACAAAAAGTTATATTCCAAAATTCATGATGTTGATCATCTTATAATTTATTCCTTTAATTCATTTTAATTCAGTTGACTTATACAATTCTTGACAGTATCTGTCAAGAATTGTATAAGTCAACTGAATTAAACGAATAAATTATAAGATGGTCAACATCACGAATTTCGGAATATAACTTTTTGTCATTTATTTTCTATATTGCTCTATAATTACATTCAGCTTCTTAAATGAGGATTGATATATATTATAAGAATATACATACATATATATATATATATTATATCCATAAAAGTGAGAGTATCTGTCTGTTTGTGTATCTTTGTGTCTGTGTATGTAAATTTCCCTACGCAATAACTCTGTCAATTTTTAGTCTACAGATTCGAAATTTGATATAAGGGTAGTGAGATTTGGGAAAATCTACGTGATCGGTTCTCGGCCAGAAATTTGGCGATTAAGGGGTCAAAGTTCCATGATTTGACTTTTGAGAACTCTACCAAACTCCTCCGACAATTTTCAGTCTAAACACTTGAAACTTTAGATATAGGTTCCTTGGACATGGATCGAACTTAATAACTGAATTTGAGCCCAAAAGAATAAATTTTAAGGGGTCATAATAGGGGTCAAAGTTAAAGAAATTAACCACTTTTTCCTTTCTTTTTTGCTCAACATACATCTCCAAATACCCGGGCAACGCCGGGCACCCATGCTAGTATATATATATATATATATATATATATATATATATATATATATATATATATATATGAGGTGTACGTTCGCGCCTGACCTCCACATAATGGAAATATGTCACAAAATTTAACAAGGTTTTTTAATATAGACCCACAGAATATTGTGATAAGTGTTTCAGTGCAAACAGGTATGGATAATAAAGTATGGGGTTTATCTATTTTATTTTTACTTTCATCATATTTTGCTTTGGTGTTGATACCCCCAAATTCGAAGCTATCTCTTTACAACCTTACTTTTCATAACCTATCATACTTTCATAAATCAAAGTCCATTTTCTGTAGGCTGTTTTTGAACCCAGTCAACGACGGGTACTTTTGCTAGTATATATATATATATATATATATATATATATATATATATATATATATATATATAACAGTTTATGTGTCTGTGTGTGTGTACATTTTCTAACGCAATAACTCCACCAAACTCTTCCGACAATATTGGGTCGAAACACTTGAAATTTTAGATATAGGTTCCTTGGACATGGATATAACTTAATAACTTGATTTGAGCCCAAAACAATAAATGTTAAGGGTCATAATAGGGGTAAAAGTTAAAACAATTGACCGCTTGTTTTTTTTTGGGGGGGGGGGTTCGCAACATACACCCGCGCATCGGCAGTATGAAATGCTAGTCTATATATATATATATAAAAGTGAACGTGTCGTTGTGTGTCTGTGTCTGTGTGTGTGTACATTTCCTCACGCAATAACTCTGTCAATTTTTAGTCTACAGATTCGAAATTTGATATACAGGGTACTGAGATTTGGGAAAATCTATGTGATCGGTTATCGGCCAGAAATTTGGCTGTGAAGGGATCAAAGTTCAACGATTTGACCTTTGAGAACTCTACCAAACTCCTCCGCTAATGTTTGGTCTAAACACTTGAAATTTTAGATATAGCTTCCTTCGACATGGATCTAACATAATAACTTGATTTGAACTTAAAACAATAAATTTTAAGGGGTTAAAATAGAGGTCAAAGTTTAAAAAATTGACCTTCATTTTTTTGCTCAGCATAGACCTCCAAACACCCGGGCAACGTCGGGCACCCATGCTAGTATATATATAAAAGTGAACGTGTCTGTGTACATTTTCCACCGCAATAACTCTACTAATTTTAAGTCTACAGACGCGAAATTTGATATACAGGGTACTGAGATTTGGGAAATCTTCGTGATCGGTTTTGGGCTAGAGATTTGGCTGTGAAGGGGTCAAAGTTCAACGATTTGACCTTTGAGAACTCTACCAAATTCCTCCGCTAATGTTGGGTCTAAACACTTGAAATTTTAGATATAGGTTCCTTGAACATGGATCTAACTTAATAACTTTATTTGAGTCCAAAAGAATAAATTTTAAGAGGTCATAATAGGGATCAAAGTTAAAAATAAATTGACCTCTGCGGTCTCTACCAAATTACTCAGACAATTTCTGGTCTAAACATTTGAAATTTTACACAAAGGGTATTCAGAGATAGGGCAACTTTTTAATCGGTTTGGGTCGAAAATTTTAGCTACTAATATATAAATGTATGTATGTATATTTGCATGTCTGACAAAAACTTTCGATAGAGGAGACGGATTTTACCAAGATCAGTATCGTTTTTAAGTTCGGCCTTTCAGACGACAAATATCGAAAAATTGGCTAAAATCATTAATATCTTCACCTTCAACTGGGCACTTTTCTACAGAGAGGGGTCGCTTTTTTCGCCGATATTGTCGAAAGTCATCCCCTCTTTTCGATTGTCTAGCCTTAATTTAAATCAACGTCACTTCCTGTTTGTGTTCGTAACAGCAAAGACGTCACGTTTCCCCCCTCTATTTGTTTCCTCCTTTACCGTACGGGTTCGAGCCTGCCTTCCTACTACCACTTTTTTTTTTTGCTCAACATACACCTCCAAACACCCGGGCAACGCCAGGCTGAGATGCTATTATATATATATATATATATATATATATATATATATATATATATATATATATATATATATCGTAAAATATTCACTTCAACTTGCCGACATATTTCTTTTTCTTCTGCGCATGTCCAAATTCAATTCATTTCTTCAATCGTTTAATATTAAGTCTTTCTTACATATCTTTATATAGTTACATCGATAGGGAACGTGGCTGGAGCGCTAAATGTTTTAGTTTCGATTCTTGCTGATGGCACTCAAGTCATTTTTTTTAAAACATTTGAAATCACTACTATATATTAAGTACAATATAATATTCAATAGATAATTGATTCTGTAATAATGAATACGAAATCTGCATCAATTAAAATATATTTAAGTGTACTCTACGGCCCGATCTGACCAGGCCGGCCCACCCATACTAGTGTACTTATATAATATTTTGTGTTTAAGTAAGTTAAGGAAACGAAATTTTAACTAAGTATAACATTCTCAAAGTTAATATTTTTCAAGATATGTCTTCATGTATTCAATAAATTGAATTATGAATGGGAACGTGATTTAAACAAATAACGAATTTTCCGACGTGGTAAAGATTAGAATTTTAGAATTTATAATTCTCGAATGGATAATTCTTTCTTTGTTTTAAACTCCTGCTAAATATAATTCTAAATGACAGTTTTAAACAAGAGAGATTTCATTTTGTCTTCAAGAAAAGATAATATTAAGTGACAAGTTTTAAATTCATAAGAATTGTCCTTTAAGTGTCCAATGATAATTCCATACTAAATAAATGATTAATTTCTCAGTATGTTAGACGGAGTTTCAGAGCTGACATTACCTACATCCGAATTCTTTGATTAGAGGCAGGATCACCAAAAGAGATGATTTCAGCATTTATCTGGAAGCCATCTTGGTTTTTATTTTTGTACACCTGTTTAAAGATTGTACACCTGTTTAAAGATTTTCTGGAAAAACTTATACAAAGTCACTTTTAATAGTAACAAAATATTTTTGTGGTAATCGCTCCAGACAAATCCTGACACCACTTAATGTAAGGAGCTAAAGAAATACCCCTTTAAGCTCCCAAAATAGCGAATGATAAGTCTTATACGAATAGATTTCGATCCAGAAAATAGCAGTTCTTTCCCCTCTGTCAGAAACATCGCTCATAGAATATTAGGACTAAAGGACAGCATATTTGTGAAAGCTGACAGAGATTAATTTTGGTGTCGTTCTACATAAATTGGTTTATTTTTCTGAATTTTTGAAATAATGATTATTTATTCATATTATCTTGATTCTTCAGATTTCTGTTCTTATCTTGAATGTTATTTTTTACAATGTTTCGGTCGGTAGCATACTTTTGTTTCATCATCTATGACTGAAGAGAAATCGTAAGTAATTCACAGTTGAACCTACAACTTCCAAAAAAGTATAACTTACAATTGAATTTTACCAAGTGCGTTATCCACTACACACCGTGGTTATCCTTGCTTCTATCAAGTCATGGTTGACAGAACGAGAGCATGCCTACCCACATCCATCCATCCATAGCCTTTGAGCCCCTGGAGGGGCATAAGCCATCTACAACTTTTTAGATGCTTTTGTAGCGAGGAGTTCTTTTTACAAGGTGAGGGTGATGGCCCCACGCCCAACCTTCGCAGAAGGTACATACAGCGCCTAGCCTTCCCAAATGGTCACCCATCTGATACTGGCCAGGCTCAACGTTGCTTAACTTTGGTTATCTGGCGAGAACCGGTGTGTCAACGTGATTGCGCCATACTGCCTACCCACATGGATTAAATAAACGGTTCCATTCGAAATTCCGTGCAGATTTCCGAGTTAAAGAGAAAGTTTTTTTTACAAGGTAGTAACCACTTATCAAGACCTGAAGACCACATGAGGATAAGGATTAATGAATATAAGGTGGTAGTTTAGTAAACGTTAATGGTGTAGATGGTAGAATTTTATGATTTAAGGAGACGATTTAATATGAAGATTGCCAAGTTCAACAATATGGACCTGAAGAAGGTCGGAGGTTAAATCGAACAATAGTCTGAAGAATCCAAATAATATAAATTTGTTTAGGTTTAATTAGAAATGCATCTTAGCGAATGGAACTAAATATAAGCAACAAAATGCAAAATAATAACTACTATTATATAAAAGGAACTCTATGTGCATGTGTGAGGTCGTTCCCTATAGACTCGAAAACGATTGGGCCAATTTTTATGAAATTTCGCACAAAAGTACCTTATGTGCCTGGTAGTGTTCTTAGATAGGTTTTGTATTGGAATGTCGTCGATAATAATCGGATGAAAGAAGGAACAGGCGATTTTAACTAAAGTTAACACCTTATACAACCTAACATCAGAAATGGATTTGATAATTTTTATTACTACACAAGCCGAAAGGCCCGACATATGAAGTCAACAGTAAGTTCTTTGATATGCGTTCCAATGTTTCTGTTTAATGCACAATTACACTATGATGTTTGACTTTTTCATTTTAAACTAAAATTCAAGCTATTATCACTGCACAAGCAGTAAGGCCAGGCATGTAAAACCAATAGTAGTTTCTTTGTATATGATAGAGGCATATTAGAAATAAATGTTTGTTTAGAGCACAATTGAAGCATAATACTTGACTGTTGCATTTTAAACTTTAATTCAAGCCATTATATATATATATGTATATATATATATATATATATATAATAGTTTTGTAAAATCAACAGTAGGTTCTCTACAGTGCAATGCAAACTACAATGTATTGTGAACTAAGTCACTGCGGAGGGGGTATGTGAAGATTCCTTCCGATGTACCAGGAAGGATCCCCAACTAGAGCAAACAATCAGTCGATTTGATTGAAAAATGAGTTCTCTGTTTTCGATGACAATAAAAATATGGAAGTGTGAAAAATTCGTTGATGATGATTCAATCACGTGCAGCATCGGATCTCCCTTCTAGTGATGGATAAACTCAGTCGTGACATCAAAATTAATCAAAACAATGTCGAAAAAGTTAATAATTTCGTTCTCCTTTGATGCTAAATTCAAAATGTGTCAAACGACATAAGCAGAACGATTGTTTCAGTTTACACTGGCTTTGGTCCACTAAAGAAAACTATCTTTAAATGGTCTGTCTCATGCTTTGAAACTTTGACTCTACAATGCATTTGCGGTTCCAGTAGATACATATATATACTTCCTTAAAATTCAATTTTCACACCCAAAAAGGCAAAGTGCCACTTTGAAGTAGGGGGCTACTCTCGGGGACATAAGTTGTAGGGATATTATGAAGAGCAGCAAGATGTCTGTTCACATTACACTGGAACTTCTGCATGTCAGTACAGTTGGGAAAGCCGAATACCAGAAGGGAGTCCCAAAGTCTAGCAGTTCTGGGGAAGAAACTATTGGAGTAGAAGACTTTCTTACACCTAGGTATCTCTACTGTGTAGGGGTGGGTCTTAACTGCTTGTCAGGTTTGTCGGGGGTACTTATGTCGAGAGGGTATAAGTGCTTGTAGTTCGTCAGAGCATTCACCATTAAAATACTTGTAGAACAGGTAAAGGGATGCTATATTTCGTCGATGGGACAGAGGCTGAAGCTTAGATGACAGTTCAGAACCTATCAGGCTGGCGACTCTTTTTTGAACTCCGTCCAGAAGTGAGAGACTAGCAACAGAAACACCATCCCAAATGCAACAACAGTAATCCATACATGGGCGAATGGTGGCCTTATAGAGGTACACATATGCTTCATTGGATACTGCACCGAGATGTTGAAGAGGACGCCACGCTTTGCCTTGCGTTATTCTGCCGAGGGTTCAGCAAGTGGCATCAAGTACAAATTTTCAAATCTTTGTTATGACTCGTTTAAAGATTGAACCATGGTTTCTCAACCCATTAAACCACTTAAATCATTATGTCATATCATTATTGACCGGGCAATGCTGAGAGGTGACCTGTTGACAATTATTAAAATTATTCAAGCCAAAAAGTTTTGTCAGCTAAGATATGTAGAATAATAAAAATATTTAAAATAAAATTAATTTAGGAACGTTAATTTAAAAATGCTATAACAATTTAGTTGACAACTTAGAAATAATGATATGTAAAAACATCAGGTGGTTATCTTTGTGACGTATATTAATGATGTCATTTAGAGGGTGAGATGATTTTTTTTTAGATACGTGGAAATTAGAGAAAACAATCAGACGGTAAAGAAAGAAAAAGAGCCGGTCGACAGATCGTGATGGCTCCAAGTAGAGGGTCAGAAATGGCGATAGTAATCAGCGTGCGACTTTCCAAGAGGGAAAAACATACTGGAATAAAAAAAAAAAAAAGTTACCAAAAATATAACCCGAAACTGTTGTTCTTGGGGAGAATTTTCATTGCAGCTTTCCGTTAAGATAAGACCCAGGATGGACCAGATATGTTTCCTGATTGGCCAGATGTGTGAACCCCCAAATAAATGTTATTCGTCCTTTGTGTCGTAACGTTATTTATCTATAACATTACTCCGCCATGAACTGTATTTAAATGTACATACACACACAAGGAACTTTTAGATAGACAATCACAACGCTAGACGGTTATAGATACACGTGTATACACTTGCATACTCTCACCTCTAGGCGATAATAGAGTTATAAATATATACAACCTCACTAGACAACAATTATGCCAAATATGACTGCATGAAAACATTAATTCTGTCTATTAATAATTTTATGTTTTCTTATTTTATTTAAGTGTAAAGCGTATTGAGATGTTTCACTTGAACGTTTTATGCTTATCGCTTGTGTATTCAGTTTATATGTAGGAACTGTTTCATAAAAATGTAAGAATAAATATATAAATAAATAAATAAATAAAAATACCTCCCTCGTGAAACAGAATGGCTAACACTAATCTACAAATGTATTGAATGCATTCCAGAAAATGGGTAAGAAATTTTTATTTAAAAAAGCTATAAATAAAAAAAAAAAGAGTTTGTTTAATCTAAAATGGAAGTTGTTTGTGTATATTAAATGAGTGGTGTAGAGCAGGAGTGGGGGTAAGCGGTTTAAATCAACATATCAGTACATTAGTATTCCTCCCTTGTGGTCAGAGCGATGGCCGCCGTCATCTGCAAAACAATAACAGTTGATTTGATTAGCTGTGCCAATCGAGCAAGTTGATTAACCACAATCAAAAGAAGGAAATGATTGAAATATAAATGAAATTGGGCGGAATTAGCAAAATGAATAATGTATATTTTTAGGAACTACGCACTTGTATATCCAAAATACCAGTGAGTTTATCTGATATTGCTTGTGTGTCAGATAAATTTGTGAATTTAGGTACAGATGGCACCGGAAAAATGGATAAAGTGGATAAATATGAAAAAAACAAGAAAAATATTTCATAATAAGTTTATTAAAATCTTAGATATAATGCATAAAGAGAAGAGATGAAAAGTTTGTCAAATTGAAGAAATCAAATAAAGCCAATGAAATTTTACTTTTTAGGCGATAACCCTTGAAAAACCTAAGAAAAAAAAAACATAGGTTAAAGCGGAACAGTTCATTTGATAACCGCTCCCGGCCTTGAAATTGGAAAACGGCAAACGGTCTTTATCATGAAATAGTCTTTTATCGATTTCGTAAATTTAGAGTTTTTTTTTTTTATTTCACTTGTTTGAGCACATGTGAATAAGTTATGCAGTCGAATAAAATTCACAATGTAATTCCAATATCACATCGTAAAATGTATTTCCAATATCACATTATAAAATATATTCAAAATGTCACATCATAAAATGTATTTCCAATATCACATAAAATGTATTCAAAATATCACATCATAAAATGTATTCAAAATATCACATCATAAAATGTATTCAAAATATCACATCATAAAATGTATTTCCAATATCACATCATAAAATGTATTCAAAATATCACATCATAAAATGTATTCAAAATATCACATTATAAAATGTATTCAAAATATCACATCATAAAATGTATTCAAAATATCACATCATAAAATGTATTTCCAATATCACATCATAAAATGTATTCAAAATATCACATCATAAAATGTATTCAAAATATCACATCATAAAATGTATTCAAAATATCACATCATAAAATGTATTCAAAATATCACATTATAAAATATATTCAAAATATCACATCATAAAATGTATTTCCAATATCACATCATAAAATGTATTCAAAATATTACATCATAAAATGTATTTCCAATATCACATCATAAAATGCATTTCTAATATCACATTATGAAATATATTCAAAATATCACATCATAAAATGTATTTCCAATATCACATCATAAAATGTATTCTAAAATATTACATCATAAAATGTATTCAAAATGTCACATCATAAACTGTATTTCCAATATCACATCATAAAATGTATTCAAAATATTACATCATAAAATATATTTCCAATATCACATCATAAAATGTATTCAAAATATCACATCATAAAATGTATTCAAAATGTCACATCATAAAATGTATTTCCAATATCACATCATAAAATGTATTCAAAATATTACACGATAAAATATATTCAAAATGTCACATCATAAAATGTATTTCCAATATCACATCTTAAAATGTATTATAAATGTCACATCATAAAATTTATTCAAAATATCACATCTTAAAATGTATTCAAAATATCACATCATAAAATGTATTTCCAATATCACATCATCATAAAATGTATTTCCAATATCACATCATCATAAAATGTATTTCCAATATCACATCATAAAATATATTCAAAATATCACATCATAAAATGTATTCAAAATATCACATCATAAAATATATTTCCAATTTCACATCATAAAATGTATTCAAAATATCACATCATAAAATGTATTTCCAATATCACATTATAAAATATATTCAAAATATTACATCATAAAATGTATTCAAAATATCACATCATAAAATATATTTCCAATATCACATCATAAAATGTATTCAAAATATCACATCATAAAATATATTTCCAATTTCACATTATAAAATATATTCAAAATATCACATCATAAAATGTATTTCCAATATCACATCATAAAATATATTCAAAATATTACATCATAAAATGTATTCAAAATATCACATCATA
Organism: Euprymna scolopes; assembly: GCF_053919585.1. Lineage (NCBI taxonomy): Eukaryota > Metazoa > Mollusca > Cephalopoda > Sepiida > Sepiolidae > Euprymna > Euprymna scolopes. Next base: position 91,483,977 of record NC_136494.1, read on the forward strand.
AAATATATTTCCAATATCACATCATAAAATGTATTCAAAATATCACATCATGAAATGTATTCAAAATATCACATCGTAAAATGTATTTCCAATATCACATCATAAAATATATTCAAAATATTACATCATAAAATGTATTCAAAATATCACATCATAAAATATATTTCCAATTTCACATTATAAAATATATTCAAAATATCACATCATAAAATGTATTTCCAATATCACATCATAAAATATATTCAAAATATTACATCATAAAATGTATTCAAAATATCACATCATAAAATATATTTCCAATATCACATCATAAAATGTATTCAAAATATCACATCATAAAATATATTTCCAATTTCACATTATAAAATATATTCAAAATATCACATCATAAAATGTATTTCCAATATCACATCATAAAATATATTCAAAATATTACATCATAAAATGTATTCAAAATATCACATCATAAAATATATTTCCAATATCACATCATAAAATGTATTCAAAATATCACATCATGAAATGTATTCAAAATATCACATCGTAAAATGTATTTCCAATATCACATCATAAAATATATTCAAAATATTACATCATAAAATGTATTCAAAATATCACATCATAAAATATATTTCCAATTTCACATTATAAAATATATTCAAAATATCACATCATAAAATGTATTTCCAATATCACATCATAAAATATATTCAAAATATTACATCATAAAATGTATTCAAAATATCACATCATAAAATATATTTCCAATTTCACATCATAAAATGTATTCAAAATATCACATCATAAAATGTATTTCCAATATCACATTATAAAATATATTCAAAATATTACATCATAAAATGTATTCAAAATATCACATCATAAAATATATTTCCAATATCACATCATAAAATGTATTCAAAATATCACATCATAAAATATATTTCCAATTTCACATTATAAAATATATTCAAAATATCACATCATAAAATGTATTTCCAATATCACATCATAAAATATATTCAAAATATCACATCATAAAATATATTCAAAATATCACATCATAAAATATATTTCCAATATCACATCATAAAATGTATTCAAAATATCACATCATGAAATGTATTCAAAATATCACATCGTAAAATGTATTTCCAATATCACATCATAAAATGTATTCAAAATATTACATCATAAAATGTATTCAAAATATCACATCATAAAATATATTTCCAATTTCACATTATAAAATATATTCAAAATATCACATCATAAAATGTATTTCCAATATCACATCATAAAATATATTCAAAATATTACATCATAAAATGTATTCAAAATATCACATCATAAAATATATTTCCAATATCACATCATAAAATGTATTCAAAATATCACATCATGAAATGTATTCAAAATATCACATCGTAAAATGTATTTCCAATATCACATCATAAAATATATTCAAAATATTACATCATACAATGTATTCAAAATATCACATCATAAAATGTATTTCCAATATCACATCATAGAACTTTAAGCTGCTTTTACTCAAACACGAAGAGGATCTAGATAAGGAATAACTAAGGGCTGGAAGGAGGGTAGCAACAATTTTCTGGATACGTTATTACTATAATATTCAGTATTTTAAAATTTTAATATATTTCTATTTACAAAAAATATCAGAGTATTTAAAAAGTTCAATAAAGTATTTTATATCGTTTTCGATATTAGCAGTTTAAAAATATTTTCAAACAAAAAGGCATGGCAATTATACAAAATAAACTATTTTGAAATGTTTTCAAAGAAAATATTGCTCTTATATTTAATTTTTTTTTTACTATTTGTAATGAAACAAACATTACAATTATATATTAAAAACGTTTGCTTTGAATATATGTAATAAAAATAAACATTTCTAATTATATTTAAGAACTACACATTCTCATGAATAGAAATGAGCTCATCTGACATTGCTCATGTGTCTAATAAATGAAACGTACATTTATATATATAATATTGTACTCAGATATTTTTTTATATGTAAATGGGTCTTTTTATATCTCATTAAGGTCAACACATTGTAAATAATAATTATTTCGACACATTCTGCCTTTGTATGTTTGTATAAAACGAAAATATATAAAAAAAACTTTTGTTTTATCTAGATTTGAAGTGGGATTTGTAACTTGAAATAGTTATTATTTGAAATGGAAAGCTTTAAATATATGTTCCGTGTGAAAAATTCAATAAGCTGTCAGATATGGGAAATTTTAAATTGAACCATACAAAGTTGAAATTTTCAACTCTCTCTCTCTCTATATATATATATATATATATATATATATATATATATATATATATATATATATATTAGGGAGAGGGAGACCCGCGGTTGCCCCGGACTGAATGATCATCAACGAATGTTTTACACTTCAATATTTTTATTGTCATGGAAATAGGTGAAATCACCCAATTTTTAATCAAATCAATTGATTCCCTGCTCTAGCTGGGGACCCATCGCGGTGCACTGAGAAGAAGCTTCACCAGCAGTGATTAGTCCACAGTGCATTGTAGTCTATATTGCACTGTAGAGAACCTACTGTTGATTTTATAAAATTATTTTTCTATGGCTTGAATGAAAGTTTAAAATGCAAAAGTCAAGTATCAAGGTTCAGTTGTGCTCGAAACAAAGATATTCATTTCGACCGCGCTCCTATAATATCAGAGAACCTACTGTTGATTTTATATGTCGGGCCTCTGTAATAAAACTTCTCAAATGCATCTGTGATGTTAGGCTGTGTAAGGTGTTAAAAAAAATTGCTTATTCCTTCTTTTACCAGATTATTTCGCTTATTGATTCTCGATACTTATCGAAGACATTCCGATTCAAAACCTATCTAAGGACACAGCACAAAAAAATTTATTCGTATGAGATTTCGTAAAAATTGGCCCATCCGTTTTCGAGTCTATAAGGAGGAAACTCACACATACACATTTTATATAATAGTAAAGATAGAGATATATAAATATATATATATATATATATATTTATCTGTGTGTTTGTATATATATATATAATTATTTACTATAATAATTATTAAATAACCTACAAACACTAGTGTTTCATCCTTTCAGGAATCATCAGTGCAGGGTGTCACGATTAACGCCGATCGATAGATTCGAACTTGACAACAAAGCTATTTCTGACTCCATTAACAAGGCCACCATTAGCTGTGAGAAATATTGTTGAAATTTAAACATTTATTTTTAAATATTTTTTAACGTCTGTCAGACTGATCTAATCATTATATGATGATCTGTGCATGCGAGCTAAAGTGACCGATTTTTATTTCAACTGAAAGTGCTCAACGATAAGAAACGAGTTTCTTAAAGGCGCTGACATAATTATTTACTATAATAATTATTAAATACCTACAGACAATAGTGTTTCATCCTTTCGGGAATCATCAGTGCAGGGTATTATGATTAACGCCGGTCGATATATTACACTCATAATTTCTCTGGAAACTTATCATTAAAATCACATGATCTCAGAACGTATATACCAGTCACTGGACAAAGCGGAGGAGGGTAGAGCGGTAGCTCTAGGTATATCTAAGGCTTTTGACAGGGTATGGCATGAGGGTCTTCTCAAGAAAATCAGATCATACAGCATCACTGGAAGAATACATAACATAATTAGATCCTTCTTGGAAAAGAGAAAAATCCAGGTTGTCCTTGACGGTCGTACATCTAAACAATATGATATAAATGCGGGAGTGCCTCAGGGGTCTATCCTTGGACCTCTGCTATTCCTCATATTCATAAATGACCTCCCTGACAAAATTGTCTGTGAGATGGGTATGTATGATGACGACACTACGCTCTATAACAGACATAACAGGAAAACAAATGAACACATATCTAAAGAAATGGCAGAAACACTAGATGATGACCTCCGATCCATAGTGGAATGGGGACAAAAATGAATGGTCATTTTCAATGCTGCCAAGACTAAAATTGTTTCCTTCAATAATTACAAAAACCTTTCCCTACTGCCAATAACAATGCCCAAAGTCTCTTTATCTGAAAGTACATCTTTTTAACTCCTTGGCCTAACGTTCACAGGAAACATGAGTTGGAACAATTACATTGAGAACATTGCCAGGGCCGCTGCAAAGAAGGTGGGTTCTCTCTGCCGTGCTAGAAAGCTACTAACGCCTGAAAGTATCCTATACCCCTATAAGGTCACCATTCGACCATGTATGGAGTATTGTTGTCATATTTGGGCTGCTGCCACTAGTCTCTCGCTCCTAGAAAAGGTTCAAAAGAGAGTCGGCAATCTGATAGGTCCTGAACTGTCAGCTAAACTTCAGCCAAATGCGGCTAGGGGAAGTAAGAAATTATGGAAAGGAAGTGAAAGAGTATAAAAAGATTGAAATAATTAAATGTCTGTGTGTTTCAAGTGTTTGAAATCATCTGATTTTAGTCTAAATCAAATGAAAATACAACTTAACAAAAATGATGTTAAAAATTATCCACACGTTTTATAATTTATTCAGCGATTATGAAGCGTTGCTGAATCAAGCGAAAGGTGAAGAGATCAGCCGTCTGCTTCGGATTTTCTCAATCAAGTCAGGTTTCTTTTGCATTTGAATTTCACATATGTGATAATTAAATTATTTTACTTTTTTCTTTAAAAAAATATTAGTTCTATAACATTTTTTTTTAAATAAAAATATACTCTCCCTTCAATCCGAGAATTTAACTGTGAGTTTTTAAATCATGGAGACATACGATCTGAATCAATTTCAATGCTTCTCGTATATCAAATCAAGTTTGGCCTGGGAAAAATGTATTAGATCACAGATACGACTAGATCTTCTATATATACTTATCTATATAAATATATTTTATAATGACCAGGCTCAATGTCACTTAATTTCGATTATCTAATAGGAATCTGTGTGTCAATATGATTATGCCGTTAATCAATGTTGAGTTAGTACTAAAATGGGCGATCACTTGAAAATACCAGGTGCTGTATGTAAACTCCACTTATCTCTGCATTGTTTCAAGTCGTCCGTGACTTCTCCTTGCTACTGAAATCAGACCGTGCTGACTAAAAAGAGGTGTGGCTAAGAATTGTGCAATCTTTGCTTCACAAGTAAAACTCACAGCCACGTTTACATGGAGTATCCATTGTCTCTCGAGTCTCATACTAAGCAGAAGCCATGAATTGAATATAATATAATATTTTGTATATTATATTGATACATCAAATCATGAAATAACGGTTCCCATTTGATCACCAAAGTTAAGCAACGTTGAGCCTGGTTATTACTAAAATGGTTGACCATTTGGGAATTCCATGTTCTTTGTGTGCTCTCCGCTTATCTCAGCATTGTTTTCAGTCGTCCTGAACTTCTCCTTGCCACTGGATTCAAGCAGTGCTGATTCAGGAGAGGTATAGTTGATGACTGCACAACCCTTGCATCACAATTACTCACGCAGCTACCCTTACAACGAGGTACCCATTGTCTCTTGAGTTTGAAAGGGGGCATCGACATTAAATCATATAAGTTGTCACTATTTATTTAGTTCTTCACATAAACAAAGTCAGAAACAAGGTCTGTTTTTTTGTGAGGAAAATACAGCTTTCTAAAAGAACCACATTAGGTGAGGACTAAATAATGAAGGACTAATATAATACTTAGTTTGCTGTACCTTATAGCGAAAGTTCACACAAAATTTCAGTCAAATCAGCTCAGTAGTTTTTGAGAAAAATTCTATAGTGGTGTTGCGGTGACTAAACTCTAATAATCTCTAACTGTGCATCAAGCGACAGCATAATTCTTAGTTCAATGCACCTTATTATAAAATAAGGTCCATACAAAATTTTAGCCAGATCAACCGAGTAGTTTTCAAGAAAAAATGAAACGAGCTGACAGACTTAGAGAAATATATATTACTGTAACAAAAACTGTTTTATAACAATTTAGTTTACTAAATAATCTAATGATCAAACATTGTCGCAGTCATTAAATTTAATTTTGAAAATCTTATTAAAAAACTAATTTGATGAAAATACAAAATGCATGCTTCAAAAAAGAAAAAATCGAAACAAAACTGAAGATTAAGACTCTCAGGAGACGTCGGATTAATACAACTAATAATTAATAAAAATTTATATGCATGAATTTTGAAACTGCAGCCTTTCTACTGTAATGTAGAATCCCTAGTAAAAATATAAACCAATAATTTTTTTTACTTTTAGAAATTGTATATTAAAAAATATGAAGTGAACGGCCAGCAACAGAAATAAATGCATTTCTAATGAATAAATTTATTTCTGCTAAGGAATGAAAAAAATGGTCATTGAAGGAAAATTACTGACGATCAAAATTCTAATAGCCATTTGCAAATTTTATATATTTATCACAAATTTTATATATTTATCACAAATTTTATATATTTATCACAAATTTTATATATTTATCACAAAGGAAAGTAAACAGTGTATGTCTCGATCTCTATTTTACTGCAGGAAATACCAGGCTGGATATAATATGTAATCAATTTCATTGATTACAATGTTAATTTTCAATAGCAAACAACAAAACTGCATAAAGTATGTAATTGACAGGATAGTTACAATCAAACATCAATTTGTCAGATACATTCCTATTAAGGTTTAACATAGAAAATCGGACAAGATAATTTTTTATATTCGATGATAAATCATAAACAGTCCATTTTTAAGAGCCTTGCTAGTAAATAGAATTTCCTTAATTTGATTTTTTATTCTTTTTTTTATTTACTTATGCATTTTGGGTATCTCTTGTTTCAATCAATATTCTCATGTCAATTTTTATTGCAATGTTTTATTCTGCGATTCATCATTGTTTCCATTTAATATTAAAAATTCTATCAAAGAATCCAATCAGCTTATATGAATTTGCTTCACAAACTGAAATGAACTTGACCTTGGCTCTATAGGTCAACGTTTATTTACTTTATGAAATTGCTGATGTGTGTGCTCTTTTATAAACTATATACCATCAAAAAAGAATTTTTTTTTAATGATAAATGTTTTATAGCACAATCACAATTTTTGTCATCCAATATATATTACAATAGAAAAATGCCAGCATGAAAAGTAATATGGTTAAACTTAAACATGAAAAAGAAATGGACAAGATATTCTAGTAAAAACATAATAAATTTATAACTTCAAATATTGAAGAATTAAGAATTGATTATATAATGTTAAATTAAATTTTTAAAAATTCTTAATACTTCAATATTTTAAGTTAAAAATTTATATTTTAATTAGAATATCTTGTCCATTTCTGTTCCATGTTTACGCTGAACCATATGCTCGCATTTTTCTATTGTAATCATGATTTTTTGCCTCCATAAACATCACATACACATATGTAATAGGCACTCGTCTGCTTTCAATAAAACCCCCATATTATCTCCATTTCATTTTTTCATTCTCTGTGTTTCAATTGTTACTTTTCTTTTTGCGACAGCGGTGAATTAGTAGCAACACTAGTTGCTGAAGCGACGTGGTTACTATGGAAACCAGTTATAAATAATGTCGCTCACCGCCTTACGAGTATTTACGATTTTGAACACCAGGAAATTTATCATAACTTTTGTTTTACTGAACGAAAACTGAAATTTTTTTCACAATATATCTGAGAAGCTGATCTATAAACTGTAATAATTGTTTGAAATTTGGTCGAAAAATGAGCGAGCGGTGAAGCTTTAAAGCAGTTCTAAATGACTAAAACTGCCACTTAACCATATATTCAAACACTATCGTGTTTGAATGATATAGGTTTGAATATTTCACGTCGACGAATGTCAATTTTGATATATTAAAGGGGCATGCTTAATGTAATGGTCATCACTGACATCAGAGTTCTAACAGATGTCATGTTTGTTACCATTTAAGACTATTTCATCAGCATATTATTTGCAAAATGTGCTGTTATTTATATAAGAATTTCTTCGAAACAGAATTTTTTTTTTTTCTATTTATATCTTTAGACATCTTTCTGAAGTTTTATGACGATCTATATGTATTGGGATTTTGTTTTTCAAGGGAAATATTTTGGTATTCCAAAAATGTTGTATAGGTTAAAAACCACCCAGAGCCTTTTTTGATTCACTGCTGAAAGCTAATATACATAATTTTAAAGTATGGAAAACTTAAGCATATATATAAATAACGAGATAAACTTTGATTTTTATTTGGCCAACAAGAAATTCAATTGTTGTTACATAATTTTTTGGAATAAATATACCCAGATGAAATCACATTTTTATAAATTATTGATTGATTAATATTTTTGTTTGTAAAGAAATCTTCTTATGAATAAAGCAATTAAATGAAAATGTGGTAAAATTAGTCTAGTTAATAGTTGAGAAATTGTAAACCCGAGAACGGCAAATAACTTATACCAAACGAAGTAAAATTTAATTATCTACCGATCTGTATATTTTTAACATGCTAAAACTGTAAGTTATTATTTTTTTTAATTTCAGAATTTTTTTTTGATATTCGTGTGACTTACCATCACACTAACACCAAAATGGATTACTATGTGAGACCTTACCTCGGTTAAATTCATGCTGAAAAATATAAAAATAAATTACTTACTCTATCATTATCCTTAAGTCTGAGTAGCAAGCCCATTGATGAGTTACTTAAGTTAAACAAAACGCTCTCCTAAAATCATACTTAGTTGCTTACTAAAGCTCATGCTCCCATGTTGTTTATCATGATCATAGAAATAAAATTCTGAAATCTATAAATATAGGGGGGGGGTTCCACAAGTAATGCTTCCTATTTTTTATTTTGCCCGAAAGATAAGAGGTGATTGCAAATTGCATTTTTACAATAACTGAAATTATACATTCATGATCTGAAAGTTTCATCGCTTTGTTGCATCTATTGACGGTGTCAGACTCTAAGAAAGAAATCCCTGTCATGGACGTGTGTCAGAAGCAGAGATGCATTATTGAACTCTTGGCAAAAATGTATTGAGAATTGTAGTGACTATCTAGAAAATAAATTCTGGAGCAGAAAAGGTCACTCATTTTAATGTTACCACTCTCGTCTTCGTAGTTCTTCAAATTTGAATTTAAAAAATAGGAGGCTTTACTTTTGGAACAACTTTCGTATGACAAAGCGGACTGCAAACGCCCATGCACAACCATAGTTCACCACTGCTAAACATGCATTGAGAATGGTGGTGACTATGTAGAAAAATAAGTTCTGGAGCACGAAAGGTCACTCGTTTTATTGTTACCACCCGTCTTTATAGCTCTTGAACCTTTTTGAGTTTTAAAAAAAAAGGTGGAAAGCTTTGCTTTTGGAATGATCCTCGTAAAATGCTCACACAAAGGACTACGAAAAGGTTGTGATGATCTCTAATGAGTATAGTGCTAAGGAACCGACAGGAATACAGTACAATAAGACTGCAGTCTCTGTCAGTATCCACTTTGCTATTACACCGTCCCTAAACTTATTAAAAAAAAAAGTTTGCAAACATGTACTTTTACAACTATATTAACTTTTTTTTTAACACTCTAAGGTATAGACACCTAATAAATCTGCCACTAAGTACTACCTTTTTTTTCTGCCTTTTTCAGATTACAACATCCCTGGTAAACAAATTACAGACGGCATGTGCAGCTTTTTATATGACAGCAAAGAAACAAGAAAGGGTTCTTTCAATTCCCCCGGCCACCCAGGCCTTTACTTCATCAACCTAGATTGCATTTATATATTCCGAGGAAAACCCCATGAAAAAATTGCCATCTCCTTTGAGGTCTTCAATCTTCCAAATAACGATCCGCATAGGTAAGTCTTATTTTGTAGAATCAGTTTCAATCTAGAAATTGTGCATTTGTGTTTTTTTTCTTTTTGTGCGTAAAGATATATATATGTTATGTGTTACCGCTTGGTCAACAGTGGGGGGGGCAATTGTTTTGCAGTGAAATGAAAAGAATTTGAGGAACTTTCGGAGAGGCCACGTGTGTATATATATATATATATATATATATATATATATATATATATATATATATATATATATATATATATATATATATATATACACGTTTTATTTTTTATTACAGTGTCTTTCTGTTAAGTTACATTATTGTTTCGGCTACACGGCCGTTTTTTTTTTGGCCGTCTGTAGCGTCCTCAGACTTTTACAGAAATGTTGCTATTTTGGGATGAAAGAGTGGAAGAGTGAATATGGTCGGGGGTGCGAGGAGGGCGGAAGAGGAAGAGAGGAAGGGAACAAGAAGGGAAGGTGGGGGCGTTTGGTATGTCTATAATGTTTTAGTTTTGGGGTTTAAGGAACTTGTGGGGGAGAGTCTGGGAGGTTCATTTCTAGTGTGGCTGAGGGCATAGGGATACATGAGGGGAAGGGGAATATGTGAGGGTGGGAGGAGGGGGGTACTTTAAAATTCGAGTCTTAGCGTTAAAGTTTTTATAGCGTCTCTTTGGTGAGGTGATTTCTTTGTAAGTATGTCTTGAGCTGTTGGGTGTTCGCTTATGTTTGGTGGCGGGGGGGCTATGATTCGGTTTATTTATTTTTAGTTTTTATTTTGTTGTTAATTGTTTAGAGAGGGTCAGCTATATATATATATATATATATATATATATGTATATATATATATATGTCATGTGCGAGAATGTTTCTCGCCAGAATTAAATTGCCATGAACATAATTTCATAACTTACTACTTAATTATTCTTACTTATGGACCATTGTTAAAGGAAATACTGAAAATCGACACATAAAATGAATTTAGGAAAACTCGTCCCGGGAAAACTCGTCTCGGGAAAACTCGTCTCGGGAAAACTCGTCTCCGGAAAACTCGTCTCGGGAAAACTCGTCCCCTTTCGCTAGGTAGGAAAACTGGTCCCGTATTGAATAAATATCGATTGAAAACACATTTTATGATCGTTCTAGAAGGAGATATTGGTTTTTAAAATAGACTATAGCCCCCCCCCCCATAATATTTAAAAAAAAATTTTTTTATTTGTTTAATGTTTTTTATTTTTTATTTTTTTTTAAATAAAATCGATTGTCCGCTAAGTTCTTAAATAAAATCGATTGTCTGGCTAAGTTCTTAGTGGTTTCACTTATTTTAAAGCGTTTATTATGTTCATACAAAGTTAATTACAATTTTTTTGGTTCTTATTTTAACGATGGTTTTTGGAGTCATAAAAACAATAATAAAAAACAAAACAAAAAAATTAAAAACTGGGAGCATTACTTTTTTGTTTTGGTTTTTTAATTATGATAGTTTTTGTTGTTATGTTTTCGTTTTCTCTCATACCAAATGCACTCATGCGTTATTTAAAATTATAATTCTATCAATTATCCACATTTATTGTCGTCCTGTCAAATTTTGCAAAAATTAACTAAAAAATTAAAAGCGAAATATTTTTTTGGCGAGAGAGATGCCATGTGCTAACAATGTTAACTCATTTTTAATTTTTTAAATTTTTACTTCAAAATTCTAAAATCAATCATTCAGAGAAAAAGTAATGACTAAATGAATTTATTAATAAATTTTATTGAAAACTCCGCTATCGTTTATCAAGAATCTTTTTGATTTCATTTTTTGTTGGTTGCTTTTCGGAGGGAGATATAGTTTTAACCTCCCCCCTCTCTAAATTATATTTAAAAAAAATATTAAAATTTGGGTTTGTTAGAACTAAGTTAGGTAGAAAACGAACACTTAGAAAATCGTACACATAGATTCGAAAAATATTAAAATTTGGGTTTGTTAGAACTAAGTTAGGTAGAAAACGAACACTTAGAAAATCGTACACATAGATTCGAAAAAGTAGTTAAAAAATAAATATATAACAAATAAATGTTATCAAAGGCAAGATAAGTTACTTTTCTACCAAACTGGATATAATTATCGTGTTTTTTTTTTTCAATTTAACATGTTTATTCAGCTCGAAAAACATGCAGTGTTTACCGATGATGTATTGGAAAATTCAAAATGGCGGCCGACTCTCTCTTAAACACGGTAAGTTCAGGAAAAGGTGTTATAAATAATAAACTAGACAAAATACTGTTAGAAATTCGCTCAATATATATTACCGTGACATAGGTATACATATATTCGGTGTTTAAGAGAGAGTCGGCCGCCATTTTGAATTTTCCAATACATCGGTAAACACTGCATGTTTTTCGAGCTGAATAAACATGTTAAATTGAAAAAAAAAACACGATAATTATATCCAGTTTGGTAGAAAAGTAACTTATCTTGCCTTTGATAACATTTTTTTGTTATATATTTGTTTTTTAACTACTTTTTCGAATCTATGTGTACAGTAATACAAACCCACGCTGTAAAATAAGTGAAACCACTAAGAACTTAGGTAGAAAACGGACACTTAGAAAATCGATTTTATTTAAAAAAAAAAAAAAAAAAACATTAAACAAGTAAAAATATTTTTTTTTTTAATATTATGGGGGGGGGCTATAGTCTATTTAAAAAAAAACAATATCTCCTTCAAGAACGATCATAAAATGTGTTTTCAATCGATATTTATTCAATAAGGGACCAGTTTTCCTACCTAGCGAAAGGGGACGAGTTTTCCGGAGACGAGTTTTCCCGAGACGAGTTTTCCGGAGACGAGTTTTCCCGAGACGAGTTTTCCCGGGACGAGTTTTCCGGGCACCCATAAAATATATCTCCTATAAAATTTATATCATTTTATTTCATATGTGTCCAAATATCACTGGCACAATTTTTTGCAAAATCCATTGTTCACATGAATATGTACCTTCTCCTTGGGCTTTTCTCTAACTCAGCATCATATTTCTGCAAAATTTTGTATTTTCTTTTTGGTAGATTATTGCATTTCTATAAGAATCTTCGAGCGCTGATTAGACTGTCATGATTCAGTTTGAAATAGCATTTTCATAGCAAAATACACAGATTGAATGGATGTATCGTATTTTAGATACATCACAGCATCTCTATCAGAGGTTCTGTCCATCAGTCTTGCAATGAAGTAATTGCATTTTCGTTAACAAAAATAAGGAATAATATTTTTATGTCATGTTTATGTTTAGAAAAGCATTTTCATTGAGTCTGTCATACTTAAGTTTAAAATAAAATTTTCGTTGATCTATCAGACTTGGGTGTGAAATAGTCTGTTACTTTGTCTTTAATTCTCAAGTTTGAAAAAGAATTTTTCGTTGGTCTGTCACAATGATGTTTGATAATGTATTCGTTTGTCTGTAATGCTTGTTTGAAATAGCATTTTCTTTGGTATGACATGCTTAATCTTGAAATAGCATTTTCCTTGGTATGACATGCTTAATTTTGAAATAGTATTCTCTTTGGTATGTCATGCTTAATCTTGAAATAGCCTTTTCCTTGGTATGACATGCTTAATTTTGAAATAGTATTCTCTTTGGTATGCCATACTTAAGTTTGAAATAGCATTTTCTTTGGTTTGTCATGCTTTATGTTTAAAATAACATTTTCTTTGGACTTTTATACTTAATTTTGAAATAGCATTTTCTTTGGTATATCATGCTTAAGTTTGAAATAGAATTTTCTTTGGTCTGTTATGCTTAAGTTTGAAATAAAATGTTCTTTGGTCTATCAAGCTCAAGTTTTTAATAACATTTTGTGTTTGTCAGTCTTGCTCGTTCGTCTACCATACTTAAGTTTGAAGTAGCATTTTCATTGATCGGTCATGCTTAAGCTTTAAATGGCATTTTCGATGGCCTGACATGCTTTAGTATGAAATAACATTTTCTTTGATATAACATGCTTAATTTTGAAATAGCATTTCCTTTGGTATGTCATACTTAAGTTTGAAATAGCATTCTCTTTGGTAGGCCATGCTTAATCTTGAAATATCATTTTCTTTGGTATGTTATACTTAAGTTTGAAATAACATATTCTTTGATTTGTCATGCTTTATGTTTTAAATAGCATTTTTTTTTTGGACTTTCATATTTCAGTTTGAAATAGAATTTTCTTTGGTATATCATACTTAAGTTTGAAATAGCGTCTGTTATGCTTAAGTTTGAAATATAATTTTCTTTGGTCTGTCAATCTCAAGTTTTTAATAAAATTTTGTTTGTGAGTCATGCTCGTTCGTCTATCAGACTTAACTTTGAAGTAGAATTATTATTGATCTGTCATGCTTAAGTTTTAAATGACATTTTGGATGGCCTGACATGTTTAAGTATGAAATAACATTTTCATTTCAAAATTAACCGATCGAATGAGCGCATCTTCAAAATATCCGTTTCTGTTTGATCTAAGCATGGATTCTCATTTTCATTGGCTCAATCCTTTGATATGTTCAAGTTGAAAGAATTAAGCAGACAAAAGAATCTTACATGGTGGAAAGCAAACATTCTTGACAGCTACTTGTCTCGACCAATTATGCTTGTAAGGACTTTCCATATACCCAGTATATTAAATAATAGACGCCACGTCGTTTTTGACATGTACATGACCCTCTTCACATTTGTTAACGTTGGCTTTCTGCATTGGAACAACATTGTTGATTGTGCATTTAATATTCACGTACGACTTTCATTGTAACCATGTAAAAGTATTACTTTTTACACACACACACACACACAACTATCTAAGGATTTCAGTATGTATAATGTAAATAATATATATATATATATATATATATATATATATATATATATTCAGTATGTATAATGTAAATAATATATATATATATATTCAGTATGTATAATGTAAATTATATATATATATATATATATATATATATATATATATATATATGACTACTTAATTTACTCACATAAAATTAATATACGAAAGTATAGATTTATGTGTAAACTTTAAGTATTTACTTCAAAAGTGCTCAATACGTAGGTAGAGCTAGTTAGTAATTTATAAAATATATGTGGCAATTAAGCTACACTGAATATTCCGCGTTTCATCCACTCTAGGACTCTTCAGGCAGAAGAGTCCTAGAGTGGATAAAACGCGGAATATTCAGTGTAGCTTAATCGACATATATATTTTATAAATTACTATATATATATATATATATATATATATATATATATATATATATATATATATATATATATGTATATGTATATTGTGACAAATACGCAGTAAGCCATTTGAAGGCATCTTCTAAACGAGCGTAAAGGAGAGAGTAAATTTCATCATTTCTATTTTTGTATCGGCGGTTGGCAAAGTTTGAGAAGAGATCCCTTTTCATCATCTTTGTTTTAGACTTGTTGGCGACGTGAGTGGGAAGAGGAGGGGTGGACGCGTGATGACCTACCCGAAAATACAGGCAGTTGAGCAGTCACCTTGGGTGCGAACGAACGGTCATCCCTGCTACTACAAGCCGTGAACGTATGTCATGAGAAAGAGACGCAAAAGAAAGAAAAAAACAACCAAATCAAAAACGTATTACATTCGGGTAAAAGAACCGAAAACCTTCCATTGAGCGCTAAAAGGCTGGAGCAGAACTGAAAGAAAAGACGGGAGACACGGGGACTCTGTGTATTATCTTGGAAGGAATAACGGCACCGAGTCGTTCACGAAAACTTTGTGTTGTCTCGCCGGACTACATCAGAAGGAAAGACAACAACTACAGGGACTATCTGAGTTGTCGCTAAAAAGAGAACACCAATCCTTCGTCCATAAAAAAAAACTGTCTTATTCCTTGCTGGAGACGCTAGCTGGATTATACCCCAAAGCGGTCGCCATTGTGAGTCAGCCCCTTTTTCTTCTCTTGTCTTGTTTTTGCCAACTGCTAAAATTATTTTCTCCCTCTGCTCGTATTAATATCTTAAGTTTAATCCCAACCCCCATTTATATGTTATCTTTATTTTTTTTGTTTATTTGTTTATTTGTTTAATAAATTCTCATTTTAAAATCAACCTTCGGTCCTTCGAGTTGTCTCTGCTTGCTTTGTTAACTTTCTGCGTACGGTGTTCCAACCAGAAGAATTCCCCCTCCCCACACACTTTTGTTAACCCCTGAACGAGCCAAACCCGGACATATTTTTATTTATTTTTTTTAGCATTGTCACGCGAACGCGGTCGTAGTCCCCAGCGAAAGCCGGTCGTGACAAGCTTATTACCAGAGGGACGAGGGTAACCCTGTCCTTGCCATTGTTAGACCTGACTGTGGACACAGCCAGACTAATACCCCTGAGGAATCCGTAGGAAAAAGTGACCATCCTATGAGATTGCGAAATTCTGACATTCTCGCCGACCTCACGCCTGTGGTCATCCATATGGACTGTAACGAGAAGGAGGAAATGATAAACCTCATTAGGGATTTCCGTGAGTTATTCCCGGATACGCCCAAACAAGTGACCATCACCAAACACGACGTGGACGTTGGAAATGCTACCCCCGTCAAGCAACATCCCTATCGCGTCAACCCCCAAAAGGCGGAAGTGATACGCCAAGAGGTGGAGTACATGCTTGAGCATGGAATTATCGAACCAAGCCAGAGCAGTTGGTCATCACCATGCGTCCTAGTCGCTAAGCCAGATGGCTCGGTTCGGTTCTGTACGGATTACCGTAAGGTGAATTCCGTCACAAGGACAGACTCACATCCTATCCCGAGGATGGATGATTGCATTGACAGAGTGGGGAGGGCGACTTACATCACCAAACTGGACCTGTTAAAAGGATATTGGTGTGTACCCCTCACTGAGCGCGCCAAGAGCATTTCTGCGTTTGTGACCCCACAAGGACTTTACCAATATCGGGTTATGCCGTTTGGTATGAACAATTCCCAGGCAACATTCCAAAGGATGATGAATCACTGCCTGAGGGATTTGTCTAACGTCGAAACCTACATCGACGACATTGTCATATATAATGACAATTGGCCTGACCATGTCGCATCCTTAAGGAAAGCGTTCGACCGACTTTTACAGGCAAACCTCACTATCAATTTATCAAAAAGTGAGTTCGGAAAAGCCGAAGTAACCTATCTGGGGCACACTGTAGGATACGGGAAGATATCCCCAATCAACGCTAAGATCCAAAGCATCTTAGATGTCCCAGCCCCGACCAATGTTAGAAGCCTGAGGCGATTCCTTGGTATGGCCGGTTACTATAGAAAGTTTTGCCGGAACTTTTCTGACGTTGCGTCACCTCTCACCCAACTGTTGTCTAAAAAGTCCAAATTCACATGGACCTCTTCTTGCCAGAAGTCTTTTGAACAGATCAGATCGCTATTATGCTCTGATCCTGTGCTGAGGGCTCCGGACTTTCAACAACCTTTCCGCTTGGCTATTGACGCCAGCGACCATGGTATCGGTTCAGTTCTACTCCAAACCGATCCTTCTGGTATTGAGCACCCTGTGAGTTATTTCTCTCGGAAGTTCAACTCATGCCAGAAGAACTATTCTACTGTAGAGAAGGAAACTTTAGCCCTCATCCTCAGTCTACAGCACTTCGACGTATATATATCATCGTCGAGTCAGCCGACCATCATATACACAGACCACAACCCTCTTACATTTCTACATCGAATGAAGAGTAAAAATAGAAGGCTATTAAGTTGGAGTCTGTTCCTACAGGAATATAACCTGGACATCCGACATATCCGAGGCGTCGACAACTTGTGCGCGGACACCCTATCTCGTGTCTGATATGCTCAAATAGAATTCCCGTGAGTAGCTTCAATAGCAGTTAAAAAAAAAAGGAAGTCTAGTTAGAACTAAGCCGGTCCCCAGCATTCCGAAAAAGTACTACAGGTAGTCCTTTTTCGTTTTTTTTGGTAGGGAGGTGTGACAAATACGCAGTAAGCCATTTGAAGGCATCTTCTAAACGAGCGTAAAGGAGAGAGTAAATTTCATCATTTCTATTTTTGTATCGGCGGTTGGCAAAGTTTGAGAAGAGATCCCTTTTCATCATCTTTGTTTTAGACTTGTTGGCGACGTGAGTGGGAAGAGGAGGGGTGGACGCGTGATGACCTACCCGAAAATACAGGCAGTTGAGCAGTCACCTTGGGTGCGAACGAACGGTCATCCCTGCTACTACAAGCCGTGAACGTATGTCATGAGAAAGAGACGCAAAAGAAAGAAAAAAACAACCAAATCAAAAACGTATTACATTCGGGTAAAAGAACCGAAAACCTTCCATTGAGCGCTAAAAGGCTGGAGCAGAACTGAAAGAAAAGACGGGAGACACGGGGACTCTGTGTATTATCTTGGAAGGAATAACGGCACCGAGTCGTTCACGAAAACTTTGTGTTGTCTCGCCGGACTACATCAGAAGGAAAGACAACAACTACAGGGACTATCTGAGTTGTCGCTAAAAAGAGAACACCAATCCTTCGTCCATAAAAAAAAACTGTCTTATTCCTTGCTGGAGACGCTAGCTGGATTATACCCCAAAGCGGTCGCCATTGTGAGTCAGCCCCTTTTTCTTCTCTTGTCTTGTTTTTGCCAACTGCTAAAATTATTTTCTCCCTCTGCTCGTATTAATATCTTAAGTTTAATCCCAACCCCCATTTATATGTTATCTTTATTTTTTTTGTTTATTTGTTTAATAAATTCTCATTTTAAAATCAACCTTCGGTCCTTCGAGTTGTCTCTGCTTGCTTTGTTAACTTTCTGCGTACGGTGTTCCAACCAGAAGAATTCCCCCTCCCCACACACTTTTGTTAACCCCTGAACGAGCCAAACCCGGACATATTTTTATTTATTTTTTTTAGCATTGTCACGCGAACGCGGTCGTAGTCCCCAGCGAAAGCCGGTCGTGACAATATATATATATATATATATATATATATATATTTAATTTTTATATATTTTTAAATGAAACTGTAATAACTATAAAAATATTATGAACTAAATAATAATTATATAAATACATAGAAATATAACCAAAGAGGGGGTGGTAATTGGTATAATAAATTCGTCTGACCTTTATAAAAAATACATACGTATATAAAAATATATGGCATAATCACGTTGATACACTGGTTCTGGTTAGATCATCAAAGTTAAGTAACGTTAAGCTGGGCCAGCACTAGGTGGTTGACTATTTCGGAATACCAGGCGCTGTATGTAAAAGGACCTTGACACTTCCGACGGCTTATGCATCCTACCTGGCATCCAGTTGTCTCGACTCTGTCTTGCGGTGGATCAGGCTGAGTAGTACGAGAGAGTTAGGCTGTTTCTGTGAAAATCAACTTTACTCCCAGCACCAGTTATCCATCTTCTTTTTTTATTCTTCATCATAAATGACAAGAGAGAAAAATACTTGGTGCTTGTATAGAATTCTCCCTAATGAAAAACAAAAACAAGAAAAATCTTATAAAATTTTGTATATATAGAAAATACGACTGATCAAAAACAATAAACAGAATATCGAAAAAAAAAAATAATAAAATCAAAGAATTTTTTAAAAAAATATGTTCACTTTTTAAAAATATCTGTGATATTATGAATTATGCTTTAACGGAAATCAAATCGAAATTTTGTAAACTCAGTAAACGAAAATTATTTTGTTTTAATTTATTTGGAATGGAATTGATTTTCTCTGAACAAACAGCCGACAGCCATATTTCAATAAAATTAAAACATTTATATTTTCCTTTGAAGATTATGGAATGAAAATGTTCTTTTTTTTTTTTGTGTCTGTGTTTTTTTTTTAATTTTTTTTTTATTTTTGTACTTCCATATTTATATTTACTCTTATTTTTTTTATCTCTTTGTGTTAACCTTTTATCACAGATTCTATAGGCAATGGTTGGCTAAAAAAGTCATAAATCAACCTCTTTTTCCAAACATTAGAACCCGGACTTCAATCCGACTTGACAAGAATAGAAACAAAAGTGAATCTCTGATGTGTTTACACATACGAGTATTATGTTTTACACCAAAGCAGATCTATAAAGTGCTGAACAAGGAATAAGCTGAATACGAATAAAGCCTGGAAGCCGTGTATAATTATCATCACTCTTGTAAATAAGCTCGCTTGCAAAACAATTTGTGAGAAAGGGAGATAATAAGAACGCAGGGGAGGTAATTACAGATAGCACTATCAACAAATCAAATTTGGGAACTTCGGTAGCCAATCCGGAATAACGTATGCATCAAGTAAAGTTCTTTTTAGTTCATGTTCAGCTCGCTAGAGATTTGCACAAATTTCATTATCTTAATTAATGCCAGTATAAATTATTGCAGAGAAGTTTTCTTTGTTTCCATCTGTTTATACATTCATTCTGATTTATCTGTTATCATCTTTCGCCTGCTAATTGGGCAATGCCAGGTTCTTACCTTAATTGGTTCGACGTGGATAAATTACTTTTCTTTTTTTGCCTCTTTTAAATGGTATTCAAATACTGCAGCTCGTTATATGAACTAATTGTCATACCAAGTCTGTACTATGAATTATTTTATTTTTAATTAAAACGATTTTAGTCTTGCCATATTGATTTTAATCATGAGATATATTGTTCAGAGGTTAGCAAAATATTCACAGATTACCAAATAACAACATGGAAATCAAATACAGAAATTGTAAAAAATTCCAAATCAAATCAAATTTATTGGCAACAAAATAGCAAAGTGCAACAAGCTATTAAAATAACGTTTAAGATGTGCGTACGTCTATATGCCGTCTGAATGTTTGTCCAAGGCGATTTTAAAACTGGATATTTCTGGCAATCTGTTCCAGTGAACAGAAACACGATCAGACAATGCTGCCTTTCTCTTGTTGAGATGAATAACATCCAAGATGAGAACGGCTAATAATATAAATATATAGAAATCCATTATTAACATGTTAACTATTCTGTACTTTCATTTTGATTATTATGTACGTATCAATGAGGTTATGAGATACAGGCATTCGTTGTTGGTTAAATATAAAAAAATAACGTTCTTAAAACAAATCTTTCAAGTTCCTCCAGACAATTAAGATGAAATTCCTGTATCTTGAAGGTATAAGTTGTCGCCATGGTAATTATTTCTGCAGTGAATATGCTGAAGGCCATGCAATAAATTAAATGAAATCAATTTTATTGATAAAAAATAAAGTGCAACAAGCCATGTAAATGATTCAAGGTAGAAAAAGTAGAAGATGTGTGCGTTTATATATCGCATAGAATAGAATGATATTTGCTACCTGAGCAGTAACAGAAACGCGTAATGAAGCGAGCGACTACCAGAAGATATTGTTGTTTGGAAGAAACAGCTTACTTTGTAGACTTATATATAATTACATTTATCAGATGGTTTTCACTTGTGGAGAAATCCATCCAGGTCTCAAGATAATGTTCAGTCATTAGAAGAGAATACGCATCATTTTGGGGTCTCTCAAGGCAATTTTAAACTTGAACATGATAAACATTCTCACTAACTTTGGTAGGCTGTTACATGTAGCAGAAACACAGAAAGAGAATACTGCATTTGTTTTAAAGAGATGAAAGAGACTATGGTGAATTTTCACTTGGGTCCTGTCGTGACTACAACTTGGTGATGTGGTAAAAAGCTTTTCAAAAGGTTCATTTAAATTTTTGCTGACGATGCTTTTAAATAAAATTGCATACCCACGCATTAGTGATGGGACGATTCCAATTTTTTTTTTTCTGGATCCAATACAAGTACCGATTTCGATTCTTTATATATTTCTAAATATTTAACAATAAAGTTGTTATTTATTCCCGATTACTGTAAAAACACACGTTGAATATGCTGATATTTTCTCAAAAGTAAAAATTACACTTGTGGAAGATGATCGGCTGGTAGTTTCAAAATCAATAAATATTTATTATTTTACGATTCTACAAACAGTGGAATATTTTGCTTTATATAAAATCAAATAAAAAAACAATTATAAGACTTATTTAGTGCATCGGAAAATAGGCACAAATTTTTCCGATTCCAATCCCCAACAAAGTTCCAATTTTTCCAATTCTTGATTATAATTAATTGTCCCAACAATCCCACGCACCCTCCATTGCTTAAATGAGAGGGAATTCTCCATAGATTAGTGATTGTGATGCATCCAATGCTGACTTGAACTGTTTAGTGGTCTTTTGGTCGTCAATATATCAATATATTTCGTTTCAGATTAAACTTCAGTATCACAATTTGAGAAACAGCCCTTGGCAAAATGTCAGATAGTCTAATGGCCAGGGAGATAGAGATTTAGTTCTAGTTTGAGTCAGGCTAAATCATACATATATATATAAAATTGTATGAGGAAGACAATGGAAGTGGTTCAGAATCTCTACTTTACTTTTTATATACCAAATATCTATGTGCTCCATCTCTAAGTGAACCATGAGAAAAGAACCCTTTTAAAACTGCAAATACATATACCCAATTTTAATGAAATTAAAACCACATGCATAAGACCCTAATTCAAAAAGTTTTCTAATATTTCAAGTTTTCCCAACTATATTCGGCAGTGAAAAGATAGTAGGAAGAATAAAAACAAAGAAAGTAATATGAGGTTATGAGCATAATGAGAAAGTATCTAGTACTGATCCTCATTAAAGCCCGAGCAGCGTCGGATATTTCTATTAGGATATACGTAAAAGTGACTTTGTCTCTCTGTCTATGTAAGGAATTATCTCTATCAAACTACTCTGTCAATTTTTAGTCCACAGGGAATTTGAACTTGTTTGTAGCTAGTAAAAATAGTTAAGTGATGAAAAGTGATAAAATTGGAATTTGGCAAGCGTAAGTTGACTTAAAATGCTTCTCTACAACTGCGTAAATATACATTTGGATGTCAATGTCGATTAATTTTTAGTATTTTAATATCCACCTGTTGGTGGCTCAAACGTCAGTGAATAATGCTGGTTTCGATTCTAGTTGATGGCTCTCAAGTCATATTTTTAAACCTTTAAAATAACTACTATGTATTGGGTACATAATAATAATCAATAGATATGAGCTTTATAATTAGAAATAATAAATCTACACAAATTAAAATATCATATTTAAACATAATTTACGACTGGATTACACTGGGCGGTCACTACTGTATATTGGGTAAAAAAAAAATATATAAAAATAAATAAAACAATCTGCACTAATTAAAATATCATAATTAAGCGTAATTTACGACCACGAAACGCTGGGTGGCCTGCTAGTATATATATAAACTTGTAGTTTGACAAAATACAAATGATCAAAGTTTTTTCCTTAATCCATGGATTTTAAATGAATGGCTCATACTCATCGAAGGAAATTTTAATAGGTGAATAGATATGGGGAATTATAAATTTCGCTTATTAGAACATAAATTTAAAATTAAATTTGAAATGATTGTATAGAAGTATTTTTTTTGTAATTCTACATAATTTAATTCAGAATTTCCGTTTATATTATTGCTCTATCTTGCATATTGAGATTTTATTTATGAGCTTTATTTGGGATTGTTTTATAAATATTGATACTAATATTTATTTGGACTTTATGTTTACAATATTATACAATCTGTAATCCTACAGCATTTCAGTATTTCATTTAATACATATATATATATATATATATATATATATATATATATATATGTATATATATATATATATATATATATATATATATATATATATATATATATAAAGCTGAATGTCTGTATGTGTGTGTCTGGTCACGAATAGGCTCCTATATGGTTGACTATTTTAAAAAAAACTGATTGGATATAATGATAGAAGATGTATCAAGACACAGGAATGGGTATGTTTGATCTGGCAAAACGGTGGTTCATTAAAATTGTGGGGGTCTGCGTTCGCGCCTGGTCCACAAAGTATGGAAATAAAAAAATTTAAAATTAAAAAGAAACGTTTTAAAACGAAAAGTTTTTTTGATATAGATGTACATAAGAATACTTTGATAAGTATGTTTTAACTTAAATTGGGATAGTATAATAAAATTGTGGGGTCTGCGTTCGCGCCTGGCCTCCATAGAATGGAAATAGGCACAAACTTTAATAAACACTTTTCATATCTATCTGCGTAAGTATACTTTGATAATTATGTTTCAGTTTGAAGAAATATGGTATAATAAAATTATGGGGTGTTCGTTCGCGCCTGCCCTCCATTGAATGGAAATATGTCATAAAGTTTAACAATGTTTTTTAATATAGATCCACAGAATATTGTGATAAGTGTTTCAGTGTGAACAGGTATGGTATAAAAAAATTATGGGGTTTATCCATTTTATTTTTACTTTCATCATATTTTGCTTTGGTTTTGATACCCCCAAATTCAACCCAAATTTACAACCCTTACTTTTTCATAACCTATCATACTTTCATAAATCAGAGTCCATTTTCTGTAGGCTGTTTTTGAACCCAGTCAACGACGGGGACTTTTGCTAGTATATATATATATATATATATATATGTGTGTGTGTGTGTGTGTGTATGAAGAGAGCGAGAGAAAGAGAGGGAGATCAATTAATTGTCATTCCAAAACGAAAATCAACAACACACGGTTACTAACAGTTTCTTATCTTGCATTTAGACTTGCATTTAGGGAAATCACATTGATAAAAAAATCTTGATCATTCAGTAAAAACAACATGTCTATAATTTAAAGGAAGTAATATTAATTAATATTTCGTTGATTCGCATCAACAGGCCTATTACGTAACTGGCATTGAAACCTTGCATTGTCAGGGAAAGGATTGAGTATGCAGTTATGAAAAAATAAATTGCTTACCTTTCATTGTTTAAAACGGAATTCATTAAAAAAAGAGAGTATTTCAAACGAAATATCATTTGAATTATTCAGGTCACTATCCGTATCGTCGTTGTTATTTTCACAACATTTCAGCCGATCATGTAACCTCCGATCATCCTCAAGTTCATCTTTTCTAGCTTAGAAGTACAGAATGCCGAACTGAATCCTTAATTTAATCCATGAAATCATGGCAGATTTGATAATAGGTGGTGAGTATCAAGCAATTCTAAGTGGCAATCTTCAAGAGGTTGAAGGTTCACGTCTCACTACAAGAATACTGATCTCTATACATACAAAATTGGCGCATTTTTTCCGCTCCAGAAATAACTTTCTAATCAGAAATTAAAAGTTTGAAAAGTAACCATTGAATAATCAACTCACACATGCCATTTAGAATTCTATAAGTTTATCGTTGCAAGAATGTACTTTATGTTTTATAAAATATTGGCCAGACTTTACAAATGTCCTATTCTGATTAGAAAGTAATTTATGAGCTTGAACTATGTCTTAAAAGCTCAAATTAAATATTATAGCTATTTCGTTTATCTAAAGTAAGGAATTCAATGTATTTTAAATGTGTGTCTCTGTATATAAGCAAAAAAAAAAAAAAAAACTAAATTGAAAATCATTTTTTCTGTTTAATATGTACCAAAGTTTTCGATTATACTATTCCAGATTTCAGTTTAATGAACATTTTAAATTGTACATTTTCACAATCTTTGTGTTTGGGCTTGTTGACAAAAATCTCGTAAATGTTAGGAGTTTAACTTTGAATATATCTGGCACTAGATGCAACTGCTTAGATAAAGAAAACTGTCTAATGGATAATAGCTGCATATATGATAATGCTGTATATAAATACATAAGTAAGTACTAACAACAAGAACAACATCACCTCCATCACTACTTCGACTACTACTACTAATAATAGCAATTATATAGCAATAATGACAATCAGAATAGTCTTGACGATAATAACGGTATTAACATATATAATATGAAAACATTCACGCTACAATAGGCTCAGTCAAATCAAGAATTTCAACGCACAAGTACACAATCAATAATTTAAACCTTTCAAATTGTACATTATCTAACTATACAATCCATATATCATTAAGTAAATTGTAGTTGAAAAGTAAAAGCTTATAAAACATTAAATATTGTAAAATATACTTAGAACAATCATTATTTATAATACAATATTTTGATGCCTCCGTTCAGTCTCAAAAGACAAAGGATACCCCCTGTAGGAGTAGCTGCATGTGTAATTGTCTGGCAAGTGTTGCACAATCTCCAAACACCTCTCCTGAATCGGCACTGTTTCAGTCTAGTGGCAAAGGGAAGTCCAATACAACTGGAAACAATGCCGAGATAAGCGGAGAGTACACACAGCATCTGGAAGTCTTAAATGGTCACCCATTTATTACTGAACTGGTTCAACGTTGCCTAACTTCGGTGATCCATCAGAAACCGGTGTGTCCACATGATTATTCCGTAATCAAATATACTAGTAGCTTAAAAGAGACGAGATTTGCTCAAACAGCATTTAAGGCCGCAAAGGTATATTTTTCACCAATACGATGTATATATATATACAGTATTGGTGAGAAAATACCTGAAATAATAGAACATGTTAGTTCGAATAGTTGGGTTTAGTTGCTTTATTTCTAAAATTCAAAATGGCGTAATAGAAACATATAAGGTATTTACAACTTCTCTTCCAATGTTCGGATTTTAATCATGTCAAAATGCACTTTATTTCCTTTTGACGGATTGATTGTTGCTATCTCTTCTGATGAATTAAGGGCATAATAGATTCACTGATTGACATAATAATTGATTCATTTTGCATTACGAAACAGATACTGCCAAGAATTGTAAATGCCAACTGAATTAAAGGATTAAATCATAAGATGGTCAACATCATGAACTTTGGAATATAGTCTTTTGTCATTTATTCACTATACTGCTATGTAATTACATTGAGCTTCTTAAATAAGGATCGGTATATATTATAAGAAAACATATTTTCACACACACACACACACACACACACACACACACACACACACACACACATATATATATAAAGCTGAATGTGTGTGTGTGTGTGTGTGTGTGGTCACGAATAGGCTCCTATATGGTTGACTATTTTAAAAAAATGATTACATATAATGATAGATGTATCGAGACACAGGAATGGGTATGTTTGATCTGGCAGAACGATGGTTCATTAAAATTGTAGGGTCTGTGTTCGCGCCTGGTCCACAAAGTAGGGAAATAAAAAATTTATGAATTTAAAAAAAAACGTTTACAAGGGGTTTTAATATAGATGTACATAAGAATACTTTGATAAGTATATTTTAACTTAAATAGGGATAGTATAATAAAATTGGGGGGTCGGCGTTCGTGCCTGGCCTTCATAGAATGGAAATAGGCACAAACTTTAATAAATACCTTTCATATCTATCTGCGTAAGTATACTTTGATAATTATGTTTCAGTTTGAAGAAATATGTTATAATAAAATTATGGGGTGTCCATAGAATGGAAATATGTCACAAAGTTTAACAAGGATTTTTAATATAGATCCACAGAATATTGTAATAAGTGTTTCAGTGTGAACAGGTATGGTATAATAAATTATGGGGTTTATCCATTTTATTTTTACTTTCATCATATTTTCTTTTGGTTTCGATACCCCCAAATTCAACCCAAATTTACAACGCTTCTTTTTTATAACCTATCATACTTTCATAAATCAGAGTCCATTTTCTGTAGGCTGTTTTTGAAGCCAGTCAACGACGGGTACTTTTGCTAGTGTATATATATATATATATATATATATATATATATATATATATATATATATATATAATGGGTTAAGAGAGACCAACGAGAGAAAAATGTATATTTAAATGAGTGGTGTCACCAATAATTGTTATGTTTTTTATACTTATTTTATTATTGCATATTTTCATTTTTAAAACCATTGAAATGATTTTTTGACATAGATTAACGCGTTTCGAACGTTCACATAACTTTTAAAGCGTCCTCTTCAGAAAGTTTGTAAAATATTCAAAATATTTACATTTTGAATATTTTACAAACTTTCTGAAGAGGACGCTTTAAAAATCATGAAAAAAAATCGTTAATCTATTTCCAAAAATTATTTCAATGATTAAAAAATAATAATAAAATAAGTATAAAATCATAGCAATCGTTGTTGGTGGGGCAGAGCAACTCGCTTATTTAGAATATCAATTAAAACACAGTAATGCAGGCATTCATGTAATTTTTTAAACTGAAACTAGTATAAAATTAAAATTTTATTTTTTACATCTTTTAAAGATGATATGAGTAAGATGGCGCCCATTCTTCTCTTTTCACTGAGTTAATCGAATTCTGAAGTTTTGGTTAACTCTTTCCAGCATATCGATGGGTATGTTGGCGACAGCTCGACGAATGTTGTTTTTTCTGGTGAGTCCAGGTGCTATGACGATCGTTGTAAACAACTGATTTCAGATATCCCTATAAAAAATAAGTATTTGGTGATAAATCAAGGGACCGTGCTGGCCAATGCAGATCTCCCCTCAAAAATGCCTCAACAGTGAAGCGTGTTTGAACTTCATCCACTCCATGATGCTCACTGGGGTTCCTGAAAAATAAACAAAAAAATAAATAACGAACATTAGAAACAAAAATCCATCCCTACCATCCTTGGAGCAACCATCCCTTTTGGCCGCCAAATTTAAATAAGCAAGTTGCTCTGCCCAACCCTGATGATGATGATATATATATATATATATATATATATATATATATATATATACCTCACATATCACCTGTCGGAAAACAGAGAAGTAGTTACCCATCTCAGCAGAAATAACCTTCTTAGCGACACGCAATATGGTTTCCGCTCTGCTAGATCAACAGCAGATGTGCTAACGGTTATATCTCATAGGATTAGCGAATCTCTCGACAAAGGCTTAATTTCTAGGGCAATTGCTCTCGACATATCAAAGGCCTTTGATAAGGTTTGGCATAAAGGCCTACTACACAAGATTTCCAGCTACGGTATAACTGGAAATGTTTTCTCTATCATTAAATCATTTCTATCTGATAGGCTCATAAGAGTAGTGGTTGATGGGCAGAAATCAGAGGCCCACAGTATTAATGCTGGAGTTCCTCAGGGGTTCATACAGGGCCCAACTCTCTTCCTGATCTACATCAATGATCTCCCAAAACACATACTAAAATCTTTCGTTGACATCTATGCTGATGACACGACCATCTATGGCAACACATCAAAGGCCGTAAATGATGGTGTTCTCTCTGATTCTCTCTCCTCTGATCTTGAGTGCGTGGTACAGTGGGGAAAGAGGTGGCTGGTTACCTTTAATGCATCTAAGATCAAGCTCCTATCTTTACATCATCAATGCTCTGATCTCCATCTGGCATCAATTGAAATGAATGGCTCTCGTCTAAGGGAGGCCCCAGGATTTGATAAGCTCCTGGATTTGACCTTTACACCTGATCTTAAATGGAACACATACATCAAGTCTGTGGCCAAGGTCGCTGGGAAAATGGTGGGATCCTTCTACTGCTCCAGAAGATATCTCACTAATGATGCAATTCTCTATCTATATAAGAGCTAAGTACGTCCAAAGATGGAGTACTGCTGCCACATCTGGGCAGGAGCTGCTAAAAACAGCCTATCCTGCCTTGACGGAGTACAAAATAGACTCCATGGCTTGGTGGGGGTGGCCTTTTCTCTACCCTGCAACCTCTTTCCCACAGAAGAGACGTAGCGAGCCTGTCATTGTTCTATCGTTACTTCCATGGCAGGTGCTCGTCTGAGCTCCATTCTCTGGTCCCCCCTCACCAATCTTTCTCAAAAAACACCCGACTAGCTGAAACCACCGTCAATAATTTTCCCCACTCTTTATCTGTGCCTAAATCAAAACGTAGATACCATGAACAAAACTTCTTTCTTAGAACTGCACGCCTGTGGAACTCTGTTCCGCTTGCCGGTTTCCCTCCCGACTTCAACCTGGATGTCTTCAAGTCCAACACAAACAAATTCCTGATGAACCGCCCCCCTCCCCCAAGTAATGACACCTTACCAATTCTCCAATACTATTGCTACACTATCCCTTTGATTACTGTACACACAATAACCCTTATCCCTGAGTGGCCATTGGGCCTTGATAAGTGGTGAACTCCATGTAAAAAAAAAAAAAAGAAGCTCCATTCAATGGAATATAATATTTCTCAATAAAAGACTAAAGTAAACCGAAACAAGAAATAAATTAACCACCAATACTAAAATTAAATAAGGAAATAATTGCAGATTGGAGATTAAAATTACTAGAATCAATACTAAGCAAAACGATACAGTCTAACAAAATAGTATTTAATAAAGTACTAAGATAAACATATATATATATATATCCATATATATATATATATATATATATATATATATATATATGCATATATATATATATATATATGGAGAGAGAGAGAGAAAGGGGGATACCGAATGAGTGATTTGCCAGAATGTTTCTAAAATATCTCCAAACTTTTGGATTTGATTTTCATTTTCGACGCAAATGCTTAAAGAAATAAACTAAATTTCAGCACTCTGGTTGAATCTTCTCCACCGATGAAATAAATATGATAGCAAAATTCATTACGTTTACTTATTTTAATTTTTTACTTAGGAGTCACAACTTATCAAGGCCCGAAAGCTACTCGAAGATAAGGGTTAATGATTGTAAGGTGGTTGTGCAGTAAGCGTTTATGGTATGAATTGAGTAGAATTTGATTATTTATAGGGGCGGCTCAACAAGAACTTGTTTACATTGGGTTTGAAGGCTGCCATGCTGTATTCAACCAGGAAGCAGGCCAGCGGAACATGTTTCACAGGCGGACAGTTCTGGCAAAGAAGCTTTGTTCATGAAATCTGCATTTAGATTTAAGCACAGGTAGAGAGTGGGGGAAATCGTATATATATATATATATTATATATATATATATATATATATATATATATATATATATATATATATAAGTAATGTGATTTACAATTTAAAAATTAAAAAAAAATTTTTTTAATTTAAAAATCAAATTTTAATTAAATTAAAAATCAGTTTCATAAGAAGGAACAACAACAAAGTCAATTATCTGTACGATCGTTTCGGAAATCCGTGCTTTTTATTTGTGGTATACATGAAGTTATGTAGAACAATTATATATAGTTTTTTTGGTAAGCACGGTCTCCTCATCAGCAAATTTAGGAGGATTTTTATTGAATTTAAAAGACACCATAAATAAACCTAGCATTAAAAGTAAGGCAGATGAATCTGAAAAAATTGAAATAAAAGGTTTGGATTTAAAATTTATAAGAAAATTAATATAGGTTAGAGATAGAAATGAGTAGAAAAAATATATATTTTTGAATTTACATAATAAATTTGATTTAAAAATATATAGAGATAGTTACCTTTTAGTTTTTCTTTTTTTGAAATCAGGAACTGTGTTTAAAGTAGTCATTTAGATGTTTGCTATAGCTTTTTATTTTATTGAATGATGAATTTTAAAAGGGCGACGCTCGTGCAGTAAATTGTTTCCGTTAGCGTATTTTGATTTAAAGACGCTACAGTTAATATATATAGAGAGAATATTTATTTTGCAAGTTTTTAAGGGGAGATAATTGTCATGTGTTATTGACTTTATTTATTATTTATTTTACGGGTCTAAGGGAGGTAATTGGTCTAACTTAATTTATTAAAAAAAAAAAAGAAAAAATTGTAATCTATTTTTACTAATGAGTAATTTTTAATGATTTAAGGTGGTTTATATTTATTAAATTTAAACCAACGTTTATGATTACATGTCAGAAGCTCGTGTCTTGAATTTAATAGTTTGGTTGTACTTCTTATATCTTCATATTTTAAAATATTTAGGGTTTCTTTTGTCCATAGTGCACAAAATTTATCTCCTGGTTTATATGATTTGCAAGTCTCAATTATTTGCCATTTTAAGTTGAAAGAAATATTGCTATTTTTTAGTTGCCAAATATAGTTGGATAGAGTAGTTTGGTTTGATAGAGAATTATTTTTAAAAGAATGTTTGTGCGTTGAAATTCTATGTTTTATTAGGCCAGATGTGGAACCAATATATATTACCTCTGGATTATTGTGATTATTTTTCGTTAGGTCTATTGTTGGATAATTATGTGGTGGGTTGATTAGTAATTGATCGGTAGATTGATTTAAGTTGGTGTTATTATTTAATCTGGTAGTTGAGTTCTGGCTGTTAATAGGTTCTTGTAGATTTGGAGTTTTTGATACTGTGCAGCTATAGATAACATTTTTAATTTTACATGAGCCTTGTAGGGGACATTTATTTTTTCTTCTACAGTTACAGTCCGATGTAATTTGTATAGTTGTATTTTGTAGTTTATTAATTTTCTTATTATTAGAGCTAATTATTTTCTGATGAAGGTTAGGCATAGTAGAGTAGGAGACTTTAATTGTGTTCTTATTGAAAATTTTATTATATCTATGGGGGGCTTTAAAGTTCTTATCTAATATTTTAAAAAATTCTCTGGCTATGTTTGTTTCTAGGTTTTTGGAATACGGGGGGTTGAACCATAGGATCTCCTTGTGTCTATTCTATTACAACGAGCATTTCCTATATTTTAATTAA
Organism: Euprymna scolopes; assembly: GCF_053919585.1. Classification (NCBI taxonomy): domain Eukaryota; kingdom Metazoa; phylum Mollusca; class Cephalopoda; order Sepiida; family Sepiolidae; genus Euprymna; species Euprymna scolopes. The sequence goes on from NC_136494.1 coordinate 91,516,463, forward strand.
ACTAGTAATTTCACTGTTACATTAAAATACACTTAGCTCTTTAGACTATTAGTCTAATCTCCTTTAAATTATATATATATATATATATATATATATATATATATATATATATATATAGTTATAAAACACAGCTGAAAAAGTCCACTAGTTGAGAGGAGTTTAAAATGTTCCAAAGTTGGTCGACCACACTTAAGTTTTAAATAGCATTTTATTTGCTAAATGCCCAGCTTAGAACATTCAATAATTTAATCAGGAGAAACACTATTCACCACAAATAACTTCCAAGGTCATATCATAAATGGATGTTTAATGAGGTTTTATGGCCAGAATTCCGTCCAATATACAGCATGATGTTATTGTACTTCTGGCATAAATATAGAAATATAATTCTTATTCCTTGTTAAACGATTGTCTTTCCTTTAGATCTGATTTGACAAATTCTTCATATTAATAAACTACTATGCTTAAAAGCAAACCATTATCATAACAGTCACATAAATGGAGATATTTACTTGTATGACTTATTGATAGACCAGCCAAGATGTTGGTGTGTGTGTTTGTGTGTCTTCTAAAAACTTTTGTAATCCGCATCGAATAAGTTCGAACCTGATACCGTTAGAAAGAATGATCTCTCGGATACATAATATCGAAATATTTTTTTTTAAATTGTCAATTATTTCATGCAGAAATGTCGTTTTGTTTAAAGGGGGGTAGGTAAAAAGGTTGGTTTGGACGCTGTTTGTTAATCACACATGTGCGAACGATCGATTTCTTGTTTCATTTTAAAAAGTTAAATTTGCAGCGTCATAACATCTGTGTCGATGTAATCCGATCGAGAATGTGTTCACTTACGAGATTACCTTTTGCAAGTTCGCGTCCGCCACGCAGCATTTTTTTTTTCTCTCACAAAATTCTATTTTCGGTTTCATTTCTGGCTGATAGCACCCAAGTCTAGCTCGTTTTCTTCATTTTCTTATTTAACCGTATTTTATGACCGGGGAACGCCGGGCTCATCCCCTTCCGCTAGTACACTTATAGTTTACATTTAATTAAAATCAGATACACACAGTTGAAGTCTTAAGGGTGTCCTGTCCCTATAACGATGGCGTATATAGAGATTTGGGACGACTTTCATTGTGTTCCCTGGAGGAATTGAATTTCAACGAGTATGAGATCCGGTATTAAATGATAGAAAAGGTGCTGAAATGCTTTAACCAAAACAACTAAATCAATTTGATTGGTCTAAGATGATATCTGATCAAATATCTAAAATCATTGCCCAATTTGTTAAAACAACTAATAATTGAAATTGCTTAATCAATTAGTTCTTTTGGTATAAATATTTTCACAAAAGTTTGCTGAAGGCAATTTGATTGATTTGTTTGTAAACGTAAACAAAGTCTACAAGATTAGGCAGACATTTTAAGTATTGAATGAAAGGAATTAGAAATGTAAATAAACATATGTGATTGTGGCGGGTTTCTTGTGATTTTGAAAGAAATAAAACCTTTTGCACTTTTATATAAACATAACAAACAAGTGTTGACATTTTCCTCTTGTAACTTTATGATACAGCATTCAATACGTCCCGGGCTTAACAAATCGAACAACTTTGAAGTAAACTTCGACTTTATCATGCCTACTGTTTATGAATGCACGACACAAGCCCGAAATATTGTAATAGAAACCCTTAAAACTGTCATTAGAGTTCTCAAAAAACTTTACCCTGGAGAAGTTGTTTGACTTTAGCATAGGGCTTTGTTTTTATTGCATCTCCAGAGAGCAATAGGGAGAAAGATTACAAATGTGGTATATATAATATAAATCTCACCTGTCTGTTTAAATGTATGTATGTATGTATGTATGTATGTATATATGTATGCCTGCCTGCCTAAAACTAAGGACAGAGGCGACGGATTTTCACAAGATCGGTACCGTTTTGAAGCTCCACCCGTCGGACGACACCTATCGAAAAATGGCTAAAAACATTAAATCGTTCACCCTCAAGTGGGCACTTTTCTACAAGAGGTGGTTGCTTTTTTCGCCCATATTTTCGAAAGTCATCCTCTATTTTCGATTGACTAGCCTTAATTTAAACCTTCGCCACTTCCGCTTTGGCGATGGGCGCAACAGCGAATATATCACTTTTTTTTCACGTTGTTTTCCTCATTTGCGGTACGGGTTCGAGCCTGCTTGCCCGCCTACTACCACTTTTTTTTTACTCAACACACACCTCCAAACTCCCGGGCAACGCCGGGGACACCCAGGCTAGTATTTAATAAAAACAGTTGTCAAACATCCATAATATATCATTATGATTTCTCATATCGATGATTCAAACATTCTATATATTAATAGTGGTAACTATTAATCTAATAAACATGAAATAATTTCTCCTCGAATTTTTGAAGATTTGAATGCTTTATGTCTTAATAAACTAACGTTTGAATATTCATAATTTATTTACATCAGTAAAAATTCATATAATATGAGTAAATTGCATCAGTTTGTGTTGATCAAGGCCAATGAAAATTTTACGATTAATGAAATAAGTTCATTAAAAATAACACTTTAACACATTAAATTATATATTAAACACATGAATAATTCTCTTTCTTTTCACAGTTTTCAGGACAGTCTTTCGCAACTATTTTACACTTGTGTGATCCTTAAAATAAATTACATTGAACAAAAAACTTATTACTTTTTTGTCCCATTTTAACACTGGTACCATAAATTTTACCTGAGAAATGTTTTATTTTAGTATAGGGCTTAGTTTTTAAATGCATCCCCAGATAGACACAAATATGATAGAGAGAATCAAACAATTGTCAAACATTCATAATATATCTACAAAAATTCCTCATCCCACTAACTAAAACAATCTATATATTAATATTGATATCAGAAAACCTCTCTCTGAATTTAATAAACATAGCATCGTCGAAATGTTGCATCCCTTTGCCTGTTCTGCAAGTACTTTAACAGTGAATGCTCTGAAGATCTGCAAGCACTTGTGCCCCCTCGACGTAAATACCCCCGACAAACCCGACAAGCAGCTAAATCCCACCCCTTCACAGTAGAGATCCCTAGATGCAAGAGAGCCTTTTACTCCAGTAGTTTCTTCCCCAGAACAGCTAGACTTTGGAATTCCTTTCAGGGTCCCTACTTCCCCGACTGTACTGACATGCAGAAGTTCAAGTGCAACGTGAACCGACATCTTGCTGCTCAACTTCCTACACAGTATTCCTTATGCTTATGTCCTTGATATTAACCCCCTACAACAAAGTGGCAATCTGCCTTGTTTGGGGTGAAAATGTAATAAAAAAAAAAAAGTGATGTCCTTCACTTTCTCTAATTTTTTATGGAGATATATCCAATATGATTGCTCATCTCGCTAATACAAACAATTTAACTATATATATATATATATATATATATATATATATATATATATATATATATATATATATACACTAGCAGCGAGACCCAACGTTGCCCGGATTTCATTGAAGATCAACGAATGTTTCAGAATCCCAAATTTTGTCATCGAAATCAGTGAAATCGCTCATTTTTCAATCAAATCGATTGATTGTCTGCTCTAGTTAGGGACCCATCGCACTGCACAGGGAGGAAGCTTCACATGCCTCTCTGCAGTGAGTTACTCCACAATACATTGGGTGAAAGTACGCTGGTTGACCACTGGAAAACTTACCTTTAAGAATTTGGGATTAAATTGTTAGGTTAAAGTACAGAATAGTTACAAAACACTCTCCTTTTCCCATGTTTAATAATAGGTTTCTAAATAATTAACCCAAGAATAGAATACGTTCGACAACAAATACCCAACTTCTTAAAGGTGGTCGATTAGCGAACTTTTACCATACATTGTAGTCTACATTGCACTGTAGAGAACATATTGTTGATTTTATAAAATTATTTTTTATATAATGGATTGAATTAATGTTGAAAATGAAAAAGTACCATGGTTTAATTGTGCTCTAAACAGAAAAATTTATTTCGAACGCGCTCCTGTCATATCAAAAAACCTACTGTTAATTTTATATGCATTTCTTTTCTGCTTGGGCGGTGGTAATGGCTTGAATTTACATTTATAATGCAAAAGTCAAGTATCGTGGTTCAATTGCGCTTTAAACAGAAACATTTATTTCAAACGCGCCCCTGTTATACCAAAGAACATACTGTTGATTTTATATGCCAAACCTTTCTTTTTGTGTGCTAATAAAACTTCTCAAATTCACTTGGGATGTTAGGATGTATAAGGTGTAAACCTTGGTTAAACTTGTCTGTTTCTTCTTTCATCGTATTTTTTTAAAGAAGTTGCAATTAGCTTTTTTTCCTTTTGAAAAGGCAACTGCAACTTCTCTCCCAATTTTCGGATCTTGTAATCATGACCATATGCTTTCATTTTCTTTTAAAATTGCTAAGTGCTTTTTCTTCTTATGAGTTAAGGGCGAAATAAATTCATTTGATTGATATACTAATTAAATGAATAATTTTGCGCTACGAAACAGAGGCTGTGAAAAGTTGTGCATGGCAACTTACTTAAAGAATTAAAACTGTAAGATGGTTAACAGCTTGAAATTTGGAATATAGACTTTTGTCATTTATTTTTTATATATTCTGTAATTACATCGAGCTTCATAAATTAAAGGATTGGTATAAATAATAAGTGAAATATAATTGAAAAAACATATTTACACACACACACACACACACACACACAGAGACACACACACACACACACATATATATATATATATATATATATATATATATATATATATATATATATATATATATATATATAGAAAGAAAGAAAGATAGGTATCTGCAACCTTCACCACAAATGTAATAAATATTACATAAGTGCTATCTTCCTTCCACTCTCTATGCCATATGTCTCTCGTAAATGTGTTTATTAAAATTGACCCTCAGTGTCATTAGAGAACCATAGACTCCATTTATCGCATATCGTAGTAAGAATTAGCAAAGCTACACATGAATAAATGAAACCAATTTACAGTCTTTGTGATCATCGTTGTCTGATGATTGTGTTATTGCCCTAAAGGAGCAAAGTAATTCTGTGTCTTTTAATGCCAAAACGGAATAAAGTTTACAAATGTGTCCTTCCTCAATTGAGAATTTTGTTAGAATCTTTTGTCGCCTCTCAATAAAACCCTGTGTACTTTTATTTCTTCTCGCCAAACCTCAGATATCAGTTTTAATGGTTTCTTATTTGTAAGATTGAAATTTGCAGCCTATATATGTGTACAAAGACTGCAATTCAGATACCATGTCTATTAAGAGAAGGACACCCATCCTCTACTACTACCACCACTACTGATGTATACGATAGTAATGACCTAGATATCTTTGAATGAGATTACAAACTCGCCATGAATAAGAATGGTTAGAGTATAAGCCATTGTCACTATTCTTGATAATGATATATCGTTCCTATTATAAACACATGCTGTCATAGCCATAAGGAATATCTACTAATCCAATGGATCGTTTGCTTTAAAAAATAAAATATATTTAGTCACGAGAATGTTATTTCAAACACAAATGTGATATACCAACCGCCGCATAGACAAAGCCTCTTTTTGAGAAGTGAAAATGCATCAGAGAAAAGTAATTTAAAGAATATAAAGATATTCTTTTTAGCAATGGGTTGGCATTTATTAAAGCAGAAAAAATAAAATAAAAACATTTAAAAATAATACTTAACAAGGTTGACAGATTATCAGTTCAATGATGAATATTTTTAAATTGAAAATCAAGGGAATGAAGTTTGATTACCTATAAGACATGAAAAGTGCTTATAGACATTGGATCTGAAACGTCTGCAGGAAAGCAGTCTGATGGTGATATTTTCCATAGTCAAGAAGCTCTTGGGAAGAAACTCTGTTCATGGAAATCCTGCCTACTCTAGGCACATATAGGAAGAAAGGGGGGATTCTTTTCAGTCTTGGTTACCAGTGTCGTATAAGCAGGAAGTAGAGATGGGAGTGCAATCAAGAACCATCCATGGAAATAACGATAGAACAGAAACAAACTGCAAATGTCTATTCAGTTAAAAAAAAAAAAAGCTGTATAGATCAGAAGAGATGTGTACCTGCTAAATTGTGATTAGCAACAAGTGCAAGAGATTGTAAAAATGTTATTTCAAATTTAAATGGGACTGATCGTCTGAATCACTTATAGAAATGCATTGACTCATTTAATAAACTATTTATACAGTGACCCCAAAAATGTGCCACTGATTGAATCGTTAATAAAATCTACAACTAGTTTTGCAACCCAATAATATTTGGTACAAATAAACTTCAATTTTTTTTTTTTTTTTTTTTTTTTTTTTTACACAGTGATCACCACTTATCAAGGCCCGGAAGCCACTCAGGGATAAGGGTTATTGCAAGTATATCACGTTAGTGAGGAGATTTTATGAAGTGTTTAATTAGGGGGGCGGTTCATTAGGAATTTGTTAACATTAGACTTGAAGACATCCAAGTTGTAGTCCGGAGGGAAGCAGGCAGACGGAACAGAGTTCCACAGGCGTGCAGTTCTAAGAAAGAAGCTTTGCTCATGAAATCCGCGTTTTGATTTAGGCACAGATATAGAGTGGGGGAAATTTTTCACGGTGGATTCAGCATGACGGGTGTTTTTCGTGAAAGTTTGGCGAGGGGGGACCAGGGATTGGAGTTCAATTAATGCCTGACTTGTCCATCAAGTTTCATTCAGGAATGTCCAACAGATTTTGTTTTATCAATGTTCAATCATATGCTCCTAATGTACATTGCAAGTACACCTGGATATAATGTGTAAAATTAACAGTAAATCTTACACATTTCTCGCTTGACACTGAAAGGGTGTGGCTCTGTTTCTCCTATCATCCAAGTTTAAGATTGTTCCATAACCCTGGAATTGTGGACCCACCAGTACATGGGATATTTGTCTAAGATTCACTTGAAGCATGTATTTTGTATTTAAAACAACTCTACGTTAACCTCTTTTGCTATTATTCTTTTACACAAATCAGAAACAGTAATTTTTTAAAGACTTTACAAACATTTTAATGGCTGGCATTTTAGAGTGATCACTGTATTTAATAGGGTTCTATAGTTAAGTGAAAAACAATACACAAACATTACAATGTAGAAAAGATTTATTCTGATAGGTACAATAGTAGACATCCGTGTCAGGTAGCAACACCCAGTTACTGAGCTGGCAAGTAAACCACTAAGGGTTCTAGTTTATATATGAACTGTAATCACATGTTCAAGCGAAGTCACAATAAATAGATATGATGAAGAAGAAATGAAGAATAATCTGCAAAGATCAGGATATTTATATCGATAGAAACTTCAAACAATGTTTTACATTACTTGGTCAGTTCTCTCAGCTTAATTTAAGTCATAAATCAGGTTTTAAACATTTTTGAAATTAAAGAAATATTACCTGCATTTGAAGCGTTTATTCGAAATTAAGAATTTTGAAGGCTGAAAACAATGCATTTTTTATGTAAACAACTTTATTTTTTAATCTTTCAATCGTATTCATTTATATACGTAATTCCTAATTATTGAAATTTATTGAATTTCTTTAGTAAAAGGAGCATACGTCACATGATTATGAAATAAGTAAAACAACAACGAATTCCTGTATTGATACATAAGATAGCAGTATTTTTATAATAAATATTAAGTCCACGTTTCATTTGCATATACGACACTGAAAAATGGTCATGAAATCGGCAAAAATAACACTTGTTTGACAAATGTCAAAGTATGGTATCTTCACTGTTCAAAGATTGTACAATGGTCTTGTAATATCTGCATTCGTGCTAGACGACCATAAAATTGAAATATGTTGCTACAATGGTTTTAGGTATAGACCTCTCTTCATAGTCAAATATATTCTGAAACTTTTTGGAAGCTTTTTCTCAAATATCTGAAAGTTCACTCGATACTTTCCACTAAATCCAATTGAATCTGTGACTGCAAAGGGAGAGCAATACTGTTTTACTTGTTTCATTTTACAATTAATATCAAGGATGAAGTTCAAATAATCAAAATCAATACATGAATAAAATTGTAATAAAAAAATTAAATCAATCCAGACAGGAAATCAGTGTACAAAATAAGGATTTACAAGACTTTGTTAATGTTTTCATTGTAACTTTTGAGCTTTGTTTAAATTTTATATAAAATTTAACTTTTTTCCATATATAAAATCGTCTCTAATATTGTTATTTTCAAGTTTTAGCTTATTATAACCACTGAAAAAAAAAACTTTTCTTTCTTCCTCCATGAATCTAAAACTAAACAGAGTTTTCATGAACAGAGTTTTTCCCAAGAATTTCTTATCTGCAGAACAAATTAACATGCGACTGCTTCATTGCAGACTACAACATGCCCATTTTCAAGTTCATTGTTTACAAATAATTATCGAGCCATCTTCTTAAGTAATCCAATGTTGTCTATTCCATTCATAATTTTGCATCTCATTATCGTATTTTTTATAATCCAAATGACAATCTCATGAACCATTATCCTCATGTGACTTTTAACCTTAATTAGTGGTGGCTCATTAATATGAAAAATATGTTAAGATTGAAAGAGTATAGCACAAGAATATACCTGTTTTGATCATTTGTGCAAAATGTCCAAATTAATTTCACAAAATGTAAAAATTAATTTCACAAAATGTACAAATTAATTTCACAAAATGTATAAATTCACTATGCAACAGATACAAACATGCAAAATGCACAAATTAAATATGAAAATGCACAAATTAAATATGAAAAATGTACAAATTCACTATGAAAATGCACAAATTAAATACACAACATATACAAACATGCATAGTGCACACATTAAATATGAAAAATGTACAAATTCACTATGAAAATGCACAAATTAAATATGAAAAATGTACAAATTCACTATGAAAATGCACAAATTAAATACACAACATATACAAACATGCATAATGCACACATTAAATATGAAAAATGTCAAAATTAAACTGGCTAAATGTACGAATTAACTGCGCAAAATGTACAAATTTAATATGCAAAATGTACAAAGCAAATATATTAATTAAATATTAAAAATGTACAAACTGAATATGAAAAATGTACAAACTGAATATACAAAATGTACAAATTAAATATGCAAAGTGCAAAAATCAAATATGTAATAAGATACTCATTAAACATGCGAAATGCAAAAATCAATTATGTGAAATATACAAAGTGAATATGTATCCACCTACAACTAATGTAGGTTACTATTACATTGTTATCTTGAAACGACTATAGGCAAGCAAATTACATTCATGAGTCAACCTAAGAACTTGCTGCTGGGCAGTATTGGCCTACACCTTCACTTGTGCAATAAGATTTTACTCTTTTCCCCCAGGTTGATTAATCCAGCCATGTCTCAATCTATATATATGCACAGTGCTAGACAAATTAGATAGAAAATGATTTTAATGTCACTGATTATAGCAATTAGAACAACTGTTAATTCTATGGTTGAAGAAGAGAGAGAGAGAAAGAGAGAAAGCAGTTTAGAATCTGATGTGTGTTTTCTCGTCTGCTCGAAGAGAGTTTCTGTTGCTACGTCGCACCCTAAATAATAATAGTGACACCCAAATGAAGAACATATCAGATATTTGTTTGGACAATCAATATATGTGCTTGCTTGCTTCAGGCTATTCTTTGACTGAAGCCGTTGCCAAATCTATAAATAACTCGCGCTAATAAACATGTTCATGATGGAAATATACTTTGAAAGAGGAAGAACCGACGCATGAGTTGAACATTACTGTATTCACAAGACCAGAAGCTCTACTATATAATGAGAAAAGTTGGAGTTTAATACAATAAATATTGTTTCATGAATTGGTCTGATGGACACAGTTTGAGTTATCTAATCTTATTTGTTATATACACAGTTGTGTCCCTTTGTTGCCATTACTACTAGTTTGTGTTCATTGCTAGTTGAATTTCATTTCTGGTTCCTTTTTTCTTCTTTGTGGTCTTTGCTTTGTGCCAATCATATTTATTTACACGTATTTCATTTGTTATATTCTGTAACTTGAAATAAAAGAGACCAATATCGAAGGAACCCTTAGGTTTTTTTTTTTTCTCAGCTATATTGCTTTTATATTTTGGTGTCACTTTTTCATGTTTTTTTTTTCTCGTATATAAAATGTAACATGAATTGGAATAAATACATAGAAGATACTGTTGTCTGCTGCAAAGAAGGTGGACTCTTTCTCCCGGGTTAGAAAATATCTCGCACCTGCCAGTATCCTATCTATCTACAAAGTCACCATTAGCGCATGCATAGAATATTGTTGTTGCATCTGAGCTGGTGGACCTCAGCATAAATATCCCCGACCAACCTATCAAGCAGCAAAGTACCACTCCTTCATTGTGGAGGTTCCTAGATACTAGAAAGCTTTCTACTCTTATAATTTAATCTCTATGAACAACTTTCCTTTGGAATTCTTGTCCTGCTCATTGTTTCTCTTAGTGATAACAAGAAAATATTTATATACATTTTTTTTCTTAACTAAGTGGCCAATTTTGACTGATAACCCCCCCCCCCGCTCTCAAAAGTAGGCAAAATCGTATCTGACATTAATTAAAAGTAAATTATTTTTGCTTAAAAACAATATGCAATACATTCGTCGTAGTTACTTACTCTTTCATGTAAATACTAATTAGTGCATTATTAGTGGGAATTTCACATATATTTTCTGCCTACTAGCTGAAAATTGGTAGAAGTTAGGTAAAAATAGAAACAGACATATTCCGGTACTGTACGAATGCTGCTCAAAGAGCAATTATAAACTAGTTATTTTATTTATCTTCTTTTCAGGAGGTTTGACACAAGGTCAAGTGTGGGTTTGAAGCAAGTGTTTCAGTGGGACAAACTGGATTCGAATTTGGCACAAACGGATTTTCAGTTTGTTTTGTTAACTACTCAGCTACCGTCATCATCAAATACTTACTAAATAAGAAATTCAAATAATTTTTTTTTAAAAAACTGTTCGCCTTCAATATATATATATATATATATATTTCTTTTTTTTCTCTTCTCCTCTTCCTTCCTCCCTGTACATATATTTTATGGAAATTGTAAATATGTCGTTCTCACTTTCACCTTAATTTTAACTTCTTCTCCTATTTTCTTTTTTAAAAAAGATCAAAATGCTATTGTTTACCCCTGACGAGGATGGCGAAAGACGTCTAGGATCCAAAAAACTCTCTTCTCCGTCATATGCAAATTTTTTTTACCTCAAATAAACTTTTCTAATATATAAGGACTCTCTCCCGTCGATTTCGATGTATGAGGTTCCGCCACAACAGCTAAGTTCTCGGAAATCCACACAGATGATTAGTTTATAGTGGTGAAGGGTATGTGTAAGACCATCCACGCTTTCTGGTATATTACTGCTAACCTCCGTCAGTGCAAATAATTGTCACAGGACAGAGTATACAGTAGACCGCAGGTTTTTACATAAGAGTATCCTTCTCCTAGATCCATGTCTTAACGAAGACTGGGGGTGCATCTCTCCCAGTGAAATTATGTGCCTCCAGATACCAACCTGGAAATTTCTACGACTCGGCGCGCAGCATGTACAGTGCCTAACCTTCCCAAATGGTCACCCATCTGGTACTGGCCAGGCTCAATGTTGCTTAACTTCGGTGATCTGGCGAGAACCAGTGTGTCAACGTGATTGTGCCATGTATGTATATATATATATATATATATAATTTTTCGTTTTAATAATTCTTTCATTTTATTGTTTAAAACTAACTTTTGTTTCAAGTTTAGCGCACATAAATGTCATCCTGAATGAGAGAAAACAATTGTTTCCATATTAGATATATATTCCAACCCGGTCAGCCCGCACAGAGTAATTCTATGAGTAAACAGTGCAAGCCGATAAGCAGAGGACTGTGATGATTGGAGTTGGCCAACCAATGACTGGGTTTTATCTAGTGTCGAGCAGAGGATAGACATTTGGTGAAGATTAAGAACAAGACATGTCAAAAGAGAAAGATGAACTTTGCAAGCATCACCTCCCAACAACACTGTACATGAGAGAAGAGAGACCGTGTTCGCCATCGCATCTGGGATAGAGAGAACTCTGAAGATGTGCCTATTTATAATCTGCCTAGAAGTTGCACAAATTCTCCGCATAAACTCTGCCGCCTGGAAGGCTTAGTGGACTTTTGACAGCTTCCATATTCACAACCAGCAAACAGATAGATATGCTGAAATGGACAAAGCTGTCTGTACTTATTCGACATAGGCATTTCTTATGCAACCTGTAAAGACTATTTAATTTACTAACAAACCAGACACAAATCTATACGTAATATATGTTCGCGTGTGTGTATGCTAACCCCTTTTAGCCTATTAGATCTGGGAACGTGAAATTTAGTAGGAATGATCCTCTGTGCTACAAGGCAGTGACGATGGAAGAGTGGTTACTATTTTTCTAGTGGAAATCGCTCCAGACAAGGCATGAAGCAAATTGATGTAAGGTACGAAAAAAAAAAAAGAAACTACTACTGTAAAATCAAAAACTTATCAGCGATAAATGTTAGATTCCGATCTAAAAAAAAAAAAAACACCAACTTCCCTGTTTGTCAGAAATATCGCTCATTTTGACTAAAGAACAAAATAAGGGAAGTTTTAATACTAAATTGTAATATGGTTTTCTGTTCAAGTTGAACCGACAATGTTTATAAGAAACACAAGGTTGTGTAACTCTCCTTCTTCTAACTGTTTTTCTTTTAAATGTGGTCGTGATCTTTTACAAAGTAAGGCCAATAGATATCTCCTATTTTTTGAAATAATCATCCTTAACTCTTAGTAGGTACATCAAGTGGCTTCATGTCTTGTCTGGAGTGATTTCTCTATAAAAAAAAAGAGCAGTAACTTAAGGATTATACAAAAAGTTTGAGCAAATTCTGATGATTTTAAAATGTCCTTTAATGAGGCCGTAAATCCACAAGATTAAAACCGTTTTTATGGTCATAAAATCCAATCAAGTAAAGTCTCGTTTTACAGTGTGATTCTTTTTATTAAGTTTTAGAATTTAGAGTCTTCTAATCTCGTGTATTAAAATGTTCAATCATGTTTCAATTACATCCATTCTATGATGAGTATTTCAGTACAGTTACTTAATATTAATTTCGTAATAAAATAAACAAAAGTAGATTTTAAATAATCATGAGAAATGCAAAATAGGACAGATAGTGTTTAATATATTGTGGACGCATATGAAAAAAATCATTCTGTTTATCCTTTATACGTTTCTCATAACATCGGTATTATATTTTTTGTTTGTTTGTCTGTCTGTTCCACTTTTTCTTGGAAACTACTGGACTAATCTGGCTGAAATTTTCTTAGGAACTTTGCTATGGTAAGGTGCAGCGAATGAAGTATTATGGTATCCGTTTGATGCACATTATGCGATAATTAGGGATTAGTATTTAATGCAAAAATTAGCACAAATTTAACTATATTCAACCATCATTTTGGAATAAGCACTCATACTAAATCACCGGGCTATAACTTGTTCCTGTTTTAACGTGCTAAAATGTCTAGTTTATTCATAAACTTATTGCTCATGTAGATGAAAGTATTTTTTAATAGAGACTTTTCATCATTCTTTGGTGTCTAAGTGTGTAATAGCATTTTGGCTGATTTGTATTGCTTAAACTTGCAATAACATTTGTATTGGTCTGTGACACTTAAGTTTAAACTACACAGATTTTATAGACGTGTGTTATTTTAGATATATTCAAGCATTTCTATAAGAATATACATTAGTTAGCCTATCTTAAATGCTTAAGTTTGAAAAGACATTTCTATTGGTGTTTTGTGCTCAACTTCGAAATTCAACATCTTTTTTATTTTCTCATTCTTTGAAATAGCATATTTATGGTTAAACAGGGAGGGAGAAGACAATGGAATACCAAGACCTTGTGGACGGCATAAAAAGAAACTGGAATCTTAGAAAGATCGCCAATATTCCAATAATTATAGGAGCAATCGGACTCATGAAAATAAAAAAAAACTACCTGACAAATATACCCGGTGAACCAAGTGCAAAAGAGATACACTTGCACTTAAGGAAGCGGCTAGAACCTTAAAAAGATCTCTCGGCTGGAGTATCTAAGATAGCAGATAAATGTATCGCATCAGGCAGGATGCCCAACCTCCTAACAAAAACAAAATTATTAAATATTGAAACAAATTTAATGGACGCATCATGTTTGAATGTGTTAAATCATGGCTGTAAAATGTTTTGTGTCGATCGGTAAATCTGTTGAACTAACATTTGAAATAGCATTTTCGTTATTCTGTGAAGCTTACGTTTGGAAAAGCTTTGATCACTAAATACAAACTTGAATGGACACATCTTTATTTTAGACACGTCAGTCTGTCATGCTTATTTTCGAACCGACATCAATCATAGTTTGAAATAGTATTTTAGCTAGTCTACTATGCTTAAGTTTCAAATAAAAATTTTGTTAGTCTGCCATGCTTAAGTCTCAAATAAAATTTTTGTTAGTCTGTCATACTTCAGTTTGAAATAGTATTTTACACCGATAAAAAGCAGAGATTAACTGGCCTCACCTAAAGAATATCTGTTCATGTTGGCTTTTAATAATGTCTGTCTTCTCCGTCTTTAAACCGGAAGTTGATATACGTTAGCCTTTGCTCATGAATGACCTGTAAAACAGGAAGAAGCAATTTCCGGAATTATATTGAAATATTCAGATAGACTGAAAAGTAAGAGAAAAGAATAAAAACAAAATATTTCAAATATTTTCTGATCATAAAACTTTTCTGATTAATGGGAATCAGATTTTTTTTTAATTTTTTTTTTTTTTTTTACATCTTTCCTTTGAAACCTGGTTTGTCTTTACACGGATTTCAATCATCGATTGGCTTTATTATTAAAAAAAAAAAAAAGAAAAAAAAAATGCAGATAGCAAAATAATATTTTTTTATTTTTGTTATTTTTGGAATTATTTTATGAAATGTATAAACTGAGAACTTTGGATAACAACACCAAGAAACATTTTTTTTTTAAATTTCATTTGAAAATGTTTCATACTGTGAAACTGATTCAAGAAATGACTAAATTTTTAATTTAAAAAAAAAATGTAACAACTAATCAGTATAAGAAGAGTATTATTATTTACTCACTAGGAGTTCACACACAGATAATCATCAGTGATTATTCACTGATAATAACCAGGGATGTTCCTTGGAGTCTAGGTGACAACAAGTCTCCCCAGATTTCCAGTACTCTTCTTTTTTAAAAAATTTTTTTTTTTTTTACATGGTAGTCGCCACTTATCAAGGCCCAGAAGCCACTCGGGGATGAGGGCTATTGAGTGTACAGTAACCAATGGGATAGTATTGTAGTAACCGTTAGTAATGGAGATTTGATAAAGTGTCTTACTTAAGGGGGCGGTTTAACAGGAATTTGTTTATGTTGGACTTGAAGACATCCAAGTTGTAGTCAGGTGGGAAGCAGGCAAACGGAAGAGAGTTCCACAGGCGTGCAATTCTGAGAAAGAAGCTTTGTTCATGGAATCTACGTTTTGATTTAGGCACAGATAAAGAGTGGGGAAAATTATTGACTGGTTTCAGCTGGACGGGTGTTTTTTGTGAAATAAAATCACTTTCGACAACTTATGCATATAAATTTATGTTATCGCAACAGTTGCTTGCCACTGATTTATTGCTTGCAATCACTATTAGTCTTCACTCAAATTTGGATGGCAATAAGCCTCCTCAAGGTCCCAGTCCTCATCACACTTTTCCAGTGGAGGTCTGGTTAGTGCTTTCTCTCTTCGTTCTTTCCATCTTCCTTGAACCTTCTCAATTTGGTGTGATGCCAGCGTGTGACCGCACTACACTTTTATTATACTTTATTATACATTTAATTTCTAATTTTTTTTATTTTACTTTAAATCAAACCAAACAAGTCATATCACCACTGAAATATAAGGGCTACTGTGACAAGAGTCGCATTGAGGATGGGGCAGCATTGACTGGAATCTAGACCGTGATCCGAGGAAACAAACTCTCAGAGTAGATAAGGTTCCGCATTTAAGAACCTCTGGGGATTGAATTATACTGCTAGTTGAGTCGGTCGAGAGTGTTTACGTTGGGGGTGGTGGGGGATACAGTTGCAATAAGTTTCTTGGTTAATATTTTGTGTACATACTTGTAAAACAGACATAGTGATGCAAGTCTGCGATGATGCAGTAGGAGCTGGAGCTTGGCAGACAGTGTGGGACTTAATAGGTAATAAATTCTTTTCTGCATCATATCCAAGAAGAAGAGGCTAGTCTTTCATACAGCCGCCAAGATATGGCCACAATGCTCGATGCATATTTGAATGGTAGCTTGATAGAATATTTAGCCATGGATTGAAAAAAAAGGCATCTTCTGTTAAATTTGTTTACAAGATATCATTTACAACAGACGTTGAATTTCGGTATTAAATACCCCCCCAATATGGTTGATATCTAATAAATAGACAACTCAAATCTTTACCAAATGTAAAGTTGCCATGGCAGATAGCATCCTTTCCAAGAGTCCAACAATAACCTCCCCAGCCTGATATTTTCAGATAACATGAAGTTGAATAAGTACATAGAAGATGCTGCCAAGTCTGCAGAAAAATAAAGGCAGGCTTTCTCTATCATGCTAAAAAAACTACTCCCACTTGCCAGTATCCTATATCTCTATAAAGCCTGAAATACTCCTGCATGGAGTATTTTTACCACATCTGGACTGGTCCACTGACTACTAGTCTCTTTTTCTGTTGGACAGGGTGGCAAAATATTTCTAATCTAAAAATTACACATTAACTGCTAAACTGTAGGCTCTGTCACATCACCACAGTGTTGCATCCCTGTGCTTATTTTATATATACTTCAATAGAATGTGCTCTAATGAAATTAGTACACTCATACACCATTAACATAAATATCCTCAACCCACTCGACAAGCAGAAAAATCACACATTCTTCTCCATGGAAGTCCATACATGCTGGAATATTTTCTACTATGATAACTTCTTTCCTCATATCACTTGCTTTTGGAATTTTCTCTCTGTTATCCGTTTCCCTGACCATACCAGCACGCACAAGTTTAAATGTAAGGTAAACAAACATTTTACTGCCCAGCTTTCTACCTAGGTTGCCTCCCTATAAATCTGCTCCCGTATGCTTCAGTTGCAATATGCTTTATTTCTAGCAAAAAAAAAAAAAATTCTGTAAAACTTTACATAAAACAAAATACGGCAATTATAAGTTTCCATTTCTAGTCATTTTTACAAATGTCTTTATGTAACGAGGTCGTTATGCTCGAACTGTTTTTGTTACAGTTTAAACCTCTCTTGGACCCCCACGCCGTCTGGTAGCATTGAAAAGGAACAAACAAACAAACAAAAATAAATAAATCCAACTCTGTTTTTTTTTCTCCTTTAGAATAGGCATTTATTACAATCACTTTCTAATCAATCCTACTTCTTGTTTTTTTTTTTCTATCTGTTCATTTCGTCTTCTATGAGATTAACAAAACCCTGCCATCTCGACACCAGCTTAAAAGTCTTTTGTTGCCACTATAAGTTACACGTCCATCTCACTTGGTTCGTGTTTTTCTTTTTGCTCCTTGCAATGTGGTGCATTTCTCTATCTTTTTTTCTTTTTTTTATGAGGTAAGCCTGTGCACACTTGCTAATTTGCATACGTGCTCAAACGTTGCTACTGCTGCTGCTAATCATTTCACTAGCCATCTATCCTTCAGCTGCTGCTGCTATTTTTACATGCGCTCATACGCACTCTGTTACACTTAAAACAAATTAATATTTCTTTCTCATTTTGATTCATGAGTAAATTTTGTTTTAATTCAGATGTTTATCACTCTGTATTTTTTCTTTTTTTTTTGTACTTCCGATATTATTGCTTTTCATTTTTTAAGATACAAAAAATTGCGCTGATTTCGTCTATCCCCTGACTGAAATTATCTGTTTAGATTTAAAAAAAATACAGAATTGTATTCACAGTACACACAATGCTTCTTCAAATAGAGAACTTATTTATGCGAAGAACATATTTATAAGACAATTACAGAAATCTGAGAGAAAGAGGGGTATTAGCCAATCTTTGGCTTAGGCTGTTCATTGTTCACTTGCACCACCCCGATCAGGGTTTTGGAATGAGCACCAATTTCTGTGTATATGTGACAAGAAATATCTGTCAAGAAATAAAAAATACAATCCTCTTGTCCGTAATCAACTAAGGATTCCAAATTTCTATTTATTCGCTGAGGTCATCTTCTAATCCTTCAGCTATCAATCATTCCTAGTTTGTCTAATAACTTTTCAGTTCATTCGGGTGATGGCTTTCATTATTTAACAAAGTTATATTCGATTACATTGCACAAAAGAACTTGCTCTTCTTTGAGCTTGGGGTATTTAGTCAACATCTAGTTTGTCCATACGTAACAGCCCAAGTGTGGGTCCATACCTTTTCGCAAGATCAAAAGTGAATCAATGAGTTAAAAGAATTCGAACTTGATGATCTCCAGCCACCCACGATAACAAATATTCCACCGGTACATCCTCCATACTTTACTAAGTAGCCGGGTTCATAAAGAAAGCGAACACACAATGAAATCGATTGGTTTTATTGGTTAATGAATGCATCAGAACGTATTGATTGAATGACAAACATGTTTATTAAACAAATGAAGGATTTTTCGATCTTATTTACACATTTACGAACCACACTCTTTTATTTGCCTTTTTTTTTCTATCGAAATTCTATTACTCTGAAGCTCTTGCATTTTAGGATGGTTTGAAAAAAAAATTCACCAATTCATAATTAAGAACTTTGGTATTTTTTTTTAACTCATGATTCATTATTGGTCTTCTATATAAACAAAAGCAGTAGATGTATAAATGTGCGTGTAAATATTTAACCGATAAACTCAAACTACTGGTCACATAATACTGAAATTAATAGTAAATAGTAGGGCTAAGACTACAGCATATTCTTTTCACTGTTTTGACTCTAGTGTGTATCCGTTGATATCTTATATGCTTTTATATAGAGTGATGTGGTTCTCAGTTGATTAACTGTATCTAACTGTGTTGGATATATACTCGTCAAAACAATGATAAGAATATTTTGTTGTCATAGCCCTAGAAATTATACACGAAGTATGGTTTATAATGAGTAAAATCTTTGTTTGGATGGATGAATAACGCCTACAGATGTAAAGCTGTACACTTGTACACACGTTGTGTCCTCAGTCGAAAAGTGGATAAAAGAACAGGAAATAACCCCGACTCTTTTTGGTTTGTGCAACGACACTTATTTCTTCCTGGTTACAGCAGTCACGCCACCCATGTGATATAGAACGTTCTCCACGTCTCTACCGAGATTTCGAACGTTATTTCGTCTCTGTCGAGATCTTTGCCTTTTTTTTTATAGCCTTTCCTCCGCTATCGGTGACGTCACTTCTCATGCATTTACATCCGTGCCTCCGCGCTAGCTTACACAGAAATATGTCGGCAAATTGAAATGTAAAATGTTCATTTTAACTTGCCGATATTATTACTTCTACGCATGTGCAAATTCAAAGGTAGCTTAAAGTGGTTTAATTTAAAATCTTTCTTATCTAGCTGACGATAGCTTAAGTGGTAGGAAACGTGGCTGAGGCGCTAAATATATATATATATATAGTCTTTGAAGTTTTTTTAACATTTGAAACTACACAAAAAATTACTTTTTATCGTTCGTTAAAAAAAAAAAAAAAACAAAAAAAAACACTTAGTCAGTAAGTCATTTAATCACCTACAATCACTGCATCAACTCTCTCGAATTTACTATAATACCATTTTTTTTTATTTTTCAAGGGATCATCAGTTGTTTACCATGAAACACTGTTTCGGGGGTTTAATATATATATCGACTCTATTGATTTTAACTTATCGCCGTTTACTATATATTTTAGTT
Organism: Euprymna scolopes; assembly: GCF_053919585.1. Classification (NCBI taxonomy): domain Eukaryota; kingdom Metazoa; phylum Mollusca; class Cephalopoda; order Sepiida; family Sepiolidae; genus Euprymna; species Euprymna scolopes. The sequence continues at coordinate 91,536,576 of NC_136494.1, forward strand.
TTCACTTTAAATTCTCATTTTCGCTCCTTCGCACTTTTACTTCAACACCTGATGATGATTCGTGGACGAGTCGAAAGCGCTCGTGAGAGCAAAAATTATGGGACTTTTATTAATATTTTTGATTTTGATGCCAAAAAAATTATACGGAAAATCGAAAAATTAAAACAAAAAAGAATCATAAAGCAAAGCGTCTGGTTTGCATTTAATATATATATATATATATATATATATATATATATATATATATATATATATATATACATTTTACAAGGTGGTCACCACTTATCAAGGCCCGGAAGCCACTCAGGGATAAGGGTTATTGTAAGTACAGTACGTTAGTGTGGATATTTAAAGTGTCTACTTAAGGGGGCGGTTCATCAGGAATTTGTTTACGTTGGACTTGAAAACATCCAAGTTGAAGTCAGGAGGGAAGCAAGCAGACAGAACAGAGTTCCAGAGGCGTGCAGTTCTAAGAAAGTAGCTTTGTTCATGGAATCTACGTTTTGATTTAGGCATAAAGAGTGGGGGAAGTTTTTGACAGTGGATTCAGCTAGACGGGTGTTTTTCGTAAAAGACTGGCGAAGATTATATATATATATATATATATATATATATATATATATATATATATATTCAATAGAGAATGGCTCTGTAATAATAAATATGAAATCTGCATGAATTAAAATATACTAAAACATTTTTTTTGCTTATAGTTTCAAATCAATAACAATATTTTGTATTTGGAGCGTTATCTAGCTAAGAATACTGCACTAGAATATCTTTTTAGGTGCGCTCCTCTGATAGGCTTTGTCCATCGATATGTCTTCCAGTTTAAATAGTATTTCAATTAATAAATATGCGAATTGAATAAACACGTCTTATTTTAAATGCATTCCAGCATGATTTATGTTTTATTTTTCGTATGGCTTGAGCGCTTTACTACGGTTCACATATGTTAAAGGAGTGAAACTTGTTGGAGTCAGTTAAAGCTACAAGTCGGAATGCAAATACTTATCAGTCATGTCATCAGTTGTTGCTACATGATATATATTTCTATTATTTACCTCACAGAATAAATTTATTATCTGTTTTCTTTACTGAACGATACAACAGACATTTATTTCCGACGATATTTCATACGAGACCTGTGGAAAGTTCACAGGAGACTCTTTCATATGTAATATATTGATGCTAGCATTCTGCGGATATTCAGCGTAAATAGAGACGCCCTGATATTATTATAGCTCTTTTGTTAAAATTGCAAAAATATTTATCTAAGCTAGCAGTGACTCTCGGCGTAACCAGGTCATAAAATATGCTTAAATGTGATATTTTAATTTATGCAGATTTCGTATTTATTATTATAGAGTAAATTCTTTTTAATGATTCTTATATATTATAAAGTTGTGATTTCAAATATATATATATATATATATATATATATATATATATATATATATATATATATATATGACTTGGATGCATCAGCTTGAATCGAAACCGAAACTAAAACTTATGAAGAATATATATATATATATATATATATATATATATGTATATATATATATGTAGTAGAGATTTAGAAGGCTATCACAATGCGAGGAATATAGTCATTGTTGGTAAAAGAAGACGAGAACAAGTTGCGATTTACAAATCAACAAGTACATACATATATGTCTCTCTCTATATATATATATTTATTCAGTTGTATTAGGTAAAAAATGTCTTACTTGTTATGTCTGCGACAATATCCATTATTAATTTCGGAAAAAAATCCCCTTTCAAATGGTGGACGTAACAGATCGATTCAAAGCATGCTAGATGGTGGAATTTTTTTCCGAAATTAATAATGAATATTTTCGCAGACATAACAAGTAAGACATTTTTACCTAATACAACTGAATATATATATATGTATATATATATATATATATATATATATATATATATATATATATATATATGTATGTATGTACTTGTTGATTTGTAAATCGCCACTTGTTCTCGTCTTCTTTTACCAACAACGACCATATTTCATTCCTCATATTGTGATAGCCTTCTAAATCTCTACTACATACCTATCCCACACAATGCTTCAAGTAAACTACATATCAATATATATATATATATATATATATATATATATAACTTGGGCTCCTTCGGCTATAATCGAAACCGAAACGTATGAAGAATTTTTGGTAAAATTATTTATTACAAGAAATGGAAGGTCATAACAATTAAAGAAGAGTCACTCAAAAGGTAATACACATGCTATCGCATTAATATATAAAAGCTATGTATTCACCTGTTGTTTCTATTGTCCAAGTCTCATTTTTCACTTTATGGTATTCTCTACTTCTATCCAACACCGTGAACTAAATAATTACGTGTTTAGTAATATTATCTACTCAACAAAATAGCATCAAGCAGCTTAATACAAAACATTCAAGCATGTCTATAAGATTCTGTCTTTTGGTTAGTCTGTCACATGCATGCTTGAAATAGTAGTTCTATCTTTAAATGCATAAATTGAATGGGCATATCTTATTGAGATGCGTCCATGTGTACCTACACAATTCTGTCTATCAGTTGATACCATCATATATAATATTTTCATTGTAGAAATTCTTCTCTGGACCAAAGTACCGTAGGTTTGTAACAAATGCCACATCATAATTTATTATGTCTAAACTATTAGCCACTATCTTATATAACTTTAGAACACCATTTTCGACACATTTAGTCGTTATAATAAAATTCTACATTTCATCCTAGGAGCAACACCATCACAATCAACAACTATAGGAGATGGGGATAACATTCCACAAATAAATAAATACATAAACTATTTTCTTTATTAATTAACTTATAAATTTTTTTCTATAAAAAAAAAAAACAGTTTGCCACACTAATTGCTTATTAATAAAAAATGAATTTTGTCTTGGGGGGGGGGTAAGAGGGCTTTTATTTACACAAACTGAGCCAGAGCAACACGGGGCCAGGTAGAGCTAGTTTGATATATATTTCGATCGTTTATCAAAATTTTGTATAAAATAACACTTTCGTCTATCTATTATGTATGACAGAAATAGCATATTTTTGGTCTCTCATGCTTAAGTTTGGGACAGCATTTTTGTTAACATGTCACGCTTAGGTTTCCAATAGCATTTTGTTAGCTTATTATGTTTTACTTTGGAATCTCATTTTTGTCTGTCACACTAAAGTTGTAAATTACATTTTATTTTGAATGAGTTGCTACTTGAAAAAGGCTTTAAAACCACTCGAGGATAAATGTTAACGCGATGTATAAATTGACAGTGAAATACCAGTTTCGTTTCCGACAACCCAATCATGGAACAGGTCGCACTTGTCCATACGATATTAGTAGTAGACAGCAAAACAGATCCAATCTAACCAGCATAAAATGCACAGATTTTACGGACGTATCTTAAAGAAAGGGGGGGGGGGTTGTTTTTTTTTATTCACTTTGATTTTCTCTGTTAACACTATTATTTTCTCTGTCTTGTTAACGAAGTCAATCAGTTTTCCACTGATTAATCTATTTCCTAATTACTGGCAAAAACAAAATCAATTCTTTTCTTTATTAATGAATGAAAATGTTGAATTAGACAAATACAGGATCTTCATCGTCCTCATCACCACTATCACCACCACCATCACTAGTTTTCCCATTGCTGATTGCCTTCAACAAATTTGTTTCCACCCACTATAAATTACCGACCACAAAGTTTACATTTCGTGATCATATTTAAATAGATTCATACAGGATGTCCAACCAAACAATAAATAAGTAATAATATTGCGACTCCTCATCATATTCGGTATCATGTCAGTTTTACATGCTCAAGTGTTCTACATTTACTAACAAATAATCTTCATCCATTCTTCCGACGTGGCCATACCAACAAAGTCTCCTTTTTGCACACATCTCTCTAAACTGTCGAGATTTCATCTTCATCTGAGGTTATCAGATCTAAGCCTGGCTCACATTATGCACACATCCTATCAATCCTATATCATTTATTCTAGAAATGAACTTCTCAAGCTGACTTTTCTCTGGGTAGGTTGTTTTTTATCCCCTTTTCTCTCAAGTCCATAATTATCACTTCCTTCCATGTTTTCCTTGGCCTTCCCTCTTCCAACCGCACTGCCACCATAACTGTTCTACATCTACTAACCCAAGAACGCTTTTCTATTATTTCAATGTGACCAAATCAACAAAGCCTCCTGTTCTGCACTCATCTCTCTGTACTTTCCAGATTTAATCTTCCCGTAAATTCTGAAGGAACACATGAAAGATACGGATGTAGCTATTCATTAATGTGCAGTGCACATACAAATTTTTCACTCCTAGGGAGAGAATTCCAAAGGCAAATGTCAGAGGAAATACACTATTTTAAATAAAAAATCTTCCAGTATCTATGAAACTCTTCGTCATCATCTTAAAATATATTTTTTACCTTTTTTTATTTGTTAAAGCTTCCAAAAGTGACATATTAGTATGAATCTGTTTTGGGGTGAGTATACCTGCTCATTAGATAAATACAAGAAAATTTAGTACACCAAAACTAAAAAAGACAAAATAAAATTATTATATTATTATATGTGCGAGGGAGGGGAGAGATTTCTGAATACTAAATGAACCCATAATATAAACCACTGACCTCTAACCTAATGACCTTTATTTTAACACTGAAAATCCATCAAAGTATCTACTTTCACCTGAAATGGTAATTCAGTTACTAGAATTACATGAATGGATTATTATGAGGGAGGCATCTCTCCTACTGTTTAATAAAACATACATATATACATACACATGCGCTTAAGGGAACAGCGAGGATACTAAAAGGAGCTCTCGGTTGGTTTCAATAAAAAGCGGGACAATGTTGGCAGCTGGTTTGGTTGCCCCATACCCAGCATTACAATCTTCAAAGGAAGAAAAATGAAAAAAAAAAAAAAAAAAACATACATACATACATATATATATATATATATATATATGTGTGTGTATGTGTGGAAATATATTTTTTATAATATATACCAATCCTTATTTAAGAAACTCAATGTAATTACAGAGCAATATAGTGAATAAATGACAAAAGACTATATTCCAAAGTTCATGATGTTGACCATCTTATGATTTATTCCTTTAATCCAATTGACATTTACAATTCTTGATAGTATCTGTTTCATAGCGCAAAGTCAATCGCTATTATATCAATTAGTGAATCTATTTTGCCCTTAACTCATCAGAAGAAATAGCAACAATCAATCCATCAAAAGGAAATTAAGAGCGTTTTGACATGATTAAAAATCTGAAAATTGGAAGAGAAGCTGTAAATACCTTATAATATGTTTCCATTACGCCATTTTGAATTTCCAAACGCACTTTATTTCCTTTTGACGGACTGAATGCTTCTATTTCTTCTGATGAGTTAAGGGCATAATAGATTCACCGATTGATATAATAATTAAGTGATTGATTTTGCGCTACGAAACAGATACTGTCAAGAATTGTAAATGTCAATTGAATTAAAGGAATAAATTATAAGATGGTTCTAGAAGTGTAAACACAACATCATGAACTTTGGAATATAGTCTTTTGTCATTTATAGAATATTTTATTCACTGCACATGTTAGCTGTGTATATATATATATATATATATATATATATATATATATATATATATATATATATATATATAATTTGAGGTTGCTATTTTCAAAGGTAGGTTAACCAGTGAAATATAACTAGGTTCATACGAGAGTGCTCAATACAGAAGTAGAGCAAGTTACATTTGTCCTTACATAAGCAGTAGTTTGTTGCTACACAGTCATGAGCATGTTTCGGTCTACCAGTATTTACCAACTAGAGACCCCATCAGGCAACAACCCTTATTTCCGAAACATGCTCATGACTGTGTAGCAACAAACTACTGCTTATGTAAAGACAAATATATATATATATATATATATATATATATATATATATATATGTGTGTGTGTGTGTACCTAGAAATACAAGGTGTCATATAGACTTTATAAGCAGCAATATTACTACTACGTCTGTTCATATTAAAAACAAATATTTATAGAATCGAAAACTATTGAGCAGTATTGCACCCATATTGATATAAAGCACTAGAAATGTCAGACGTGAAGTATGTGTGAACAAGAGGTGGTATCATTATTACCATTATTAAAATCACTTCTAATCACTTATGGGTTTGACACTATTGGTCAGTATTCCATTAGATTTAGCATTAAGCAATCATGACATAGCAGGCGTTTATTAGGAACATCAATATTTTTCTGCTACTAAACAAACTTAACCACATAGGTGAGTATTATAAATATTAATTTCAATTATGTCCTGTCACTATACTATAAAAGTGAAATTCGGAAAACAAAAAAAAAAAATCGATTAATAAAAAAAACAATGGTATCTTCTGACTTTTTGTGTCTCTTTCAAGAAAAAGCCAAAATATTTACTTAATTAACATATCAGTAGAATATAAGTATTACTGCATTATTTAAAAAAAAAACACGAGTTTTTAATCTTTATTAAAAAAAAAAACATTGCTGTATTTCTTTGGGGACATGTGATATAATAACAAGGTAAGTAACTCAGTTATGCTAAAATAATCAATTCATATTTATAACTGTTAATACACAATATCAATAGTTGCATGCTACTTACCTCTCCTTGGAACTCTCCAGTGTTATTTTAGCCAAAAATTTTATTTTCGCTAATTTTCATCACAAAAATGTTTTCTTTAAGAATTTTTTCTACCTTATCGTTTTTCGTGATTTTTGGATATATTCATTGCTGTAACATGACCACTGGTTTTCCTTAAAATTCATAATTAAAGATTTCTAATTTCGATATTATAGTGTAGTTGCAACGAAAAATTCTGCATTGACATTTGACATGAGTTTTAATGAAATAATATTTGTAGGTGTTTGTTCAATACCAACTTTTGGCACGGGCTCGACGTGTATCCTGACACAATGCGCTTACTGGAAAAGTGCTCCGGTGCTCACAGGACTTTGTGATTGATGGATGACTTAATGAAGACGGGATGAATTAAATAAGTTGCAAAATTTAATCTGTTGCGTGTTACTGTCTGTTAGTCACATATAGGCTCCAAAACTATTTTACAAAACGGTAGCAAATTTGGTCTTAAGATTCTTCAGATATATTTTTTCTACTAGCTTGTCATTGCTTATCACGGCCCAAAAATCAGGTTTGCTGAGTTCGTCAGATGTGTAAACATGTTTGCAACTGGTCAGAGGCGGGAGCAAGCGTGTTAATATTACTAGTAAATAGAGTAAACATTTGTATTTGTCAAAATTATTAGTCAGGCAAATATCGACATGAAGGATGATTGGAATGCAGATTTTCATAAAGGGAAAGGTTAAATGTTAATACTGCTGCTACTACTACTACTACTACTACTACTACTACTATAATAATGATAATAATAATAATAATAATAATAATAATAATAATAATAATAATCTGATACTCTTATCCCCATCCCACACAAAAACATAATCCGAAACATGGTTGCACCACTATCGGTTGGTACCACAGAAAATAATAGCCATGGAGCCTCTGAGAGGATGGAAATTTCAAAAGGAGAAAAGTTCACCTACATAAAAACACAATTCAAATGAAACTGGCATAGTACATAAGAAATTCTCATAATTTCCCCGCCCCCCCCCAAAAAAAACAATATAAAATAACGTAGCGCCAAGATCATGTTATACCACAGAAAATGACCATGAAGGGTTTGAGAGGATGGAAAGACTCAAGTGAGAAAGCATCATTGAAACCTCTGTTAGGAAGAACATGGCAAATATTTGAATACTAAGCAAGGTGATTGTCACTCAAATCCCAGAAAATACCATCTGCCATTATATACGATAATTCAATGGTAAGCGGCAGTTGCAGAAAATGAAAAAAATGATTTGCAAAAATAGCTGACAGAATTAGAAAATAGAACAACTCAACTCTGGAGAGATTTGTGACTAGTTGTCACTCAGACTTCAGAAAACACTGTTTTACAACTGAGCGATCATTGGTCGAAAATTATTGAGCAAATTTCCACCAAATGAAGTTTTAAAAGCTGCCCCCTTCAGTAACTTTTTTTGTCAGCGCTACTGCTGCCAATACTACTTATACTATTTTTACTACTACTAATAATACAAACACAAAACGGTCGTGAAGTGTAAAGGAGAATGGAAAAATTGAGGAGGGAGAGCATCCATTGTAACATAGTGCAGACGGCTAAATGCAAGTATCGAGCTGTGAGCGAAATTACGTCATGGTAAAGAAAAAGAAGACAATAAAAAGAAAAGAACACGTTCGAGATGACAATCACATTAGTGGTGTGAGTGAGATCACAGCTGCAACGAGAGTCACACGTGACAGGAGAATGAGAAAATAAATGTCATTGCTACAAAAGAAAAGGAGTCGAGTTATTACTTGTCTTATGTTCCTTGCGACATACTCTGTTTACAACGTGTTGGGTCTGCGTGTGTAAACGTGTGTACTATGCTACAAAATCAGTTGAAAGGATGTGAAGAGTATTGGAATCTTAAGGAAGATTAACTTCACTCAAATGCCAGTGAAAATCAATGATGAACAGCTGTTACGATAACATAAAATTATTTGCAACAATTATGGAAATCTGAGGAGATATATTGTCACTCAGACTCAAAGGAACACTACTTGTCATTGCCAGTGAGCAATTACTGATAATGACTTTTTGTGATAATTCTGAATGATTAAAATAATGAAAATAATTCTTTTCAATAATGCGTTGTTTAAGTCAGTACTTTTAATTAAGTTATGCTCTGGCCATCTCTCAGTTCTCATCTCTCTTTATTAGTTGTTTTATCTACTGCTGTGAAACATTATACATCTGACGTTCATTGTTTGAAGGATGCCAGAAGAAAGGCACTTCTAAGGAAATAAAATAAGTTATGAAAATGAAACCCATTTTTATAACAATTTTTAAGAGCACAAAGTGAAATAACAAAGACTCATATTATTTAAATATCACGATAATCTCATCTGATAAAACTTGAATATTTATGTAAAAAAAAACAATAGTTATGACTATTATATTCGTTTGATCCTTTCTTTTCTTTCTTTTCTTCTTACCCTACATTTCAACTGGTGAGATCATTGTTCATATTTCTCAGTTAAATTATTATGAGTTTCAGTAAATTATTCAGGTCTGTTATCCCCAGCCTTGTTATTTGAATGACTGGCTCTTTTCATTTTGAAATTCTACTGCTCATATACAAAGCAGGGAATTATTCGCTTCTATTTATATTCTATATATATATATATAACGAAAAATAAAGAAAACGAATGAGTCTTTTTAGGGATTTAAGAATAAGTGGTCAACTGTAGCTCAGCACAATATTCAGACATCCGTCTTTGCTGTTGTGGGGGGGCAATAGATGACAAATATAAATGCAGTGGTACAAGCAAATGCAACTCGGAAACACATATAGAGTAATTTAGGGTCTTCTCTTGAGATGCCCCTACCACATGAAAATCCATCTCTAATGTAGGCACATATTCTATGCCCATGCTGACTTTGGGGGTCAGATTTTAATATTAAGTTAGAGTATCCTTTAATTACGAACTCATCTTGAGAAATAATCAGCCAAATGCCAGTTTTGCTTAGGAATAAGAGGTCTGGTTTAGTGTCCTGTAATTGGGTATCATTAAATAATTCGATATATATATATATATATATATATATATATATATATATTTTTTTTTTTTTTTTTTTCATATCCAACAGACTTTGCAAATTCAGTTTTTCCTTCTTCAAGCCGGAGCTGAATGGGTGACTCGACGGGCCACATAATTCTTCATTGTGTATATATGATTATATCTTTATTTGTAAAAAGTTGTATTCATTCTCAAATAATTTTATTTCAAATAATGATTTCTGTGTTGTTATTTTTGTTTGCTTCAGCTGCAAGGCAACAGATTACATTGAAATTTACCAGCAACTCGAGGGCCCTAACAATTATTCAGTAATCCGACGTTACTGTGGCAAAGCCAATCCTGGCCCGATACTCACTGAAAAAGGAGTAAAAATTCTGTTCCATTCTGATAGCGCTGGTATAGACATGGGTTTCCGCGCAAGTTATGAGTTTATTAGAAAAGAAGACATCAACAAGGAAACAGGTAAGTGCATAGATTTATGTATATAGAAGGACGTTCCAAAAGTAATGCCTCCTATTTTTTTTTATTTCGCTCAAAGGAATCAGAAGGGATTGTAAATTGCATTGTCATGATAACTGAAAGTTTCATCTCTCTCTTGCAGATGTTAACCTCTGTTATGGATGTGCATCAGGAGCAGAGACGCATCATTGAATTCCTGGCCAAATTGCATTGTGAATTGTTGGTGACTATGTAGAAAAATGAATTCTGGAGTACTAAAAAGTCCCTCGTTTTAATGCTACCACTCCTGACTTCGTAGCTCTTCAACTTTTTGAGTAAAATAAAAAATAGGAAGCTTTACTTTTGGAATGACCGTTGTAATGTGTTTAACATCTATCGTAGAAATAAAAAGGAAAACCCAAATTATTTTGGAGTTCATCAACGTTTCATCTTCTATATATATAAAAGCGAAAATGTGTTTGTGTTTGTGTGTTCGCTTTTTGCGTATGTCCAAGAAAGGCTTTTTTCCGAGAAGCGGTCGGTCGGCTCACAACTTCTTAAAATTTTTTATATCACATATAAATCATAATATCTACGAGATAACAACAGAGGTCGCCTGTCTATTTAATTTGCTCGACTTTGAAAAGATAAATATTCAACATTTTTCGCCCGCCGCATGTGGATTAGGCTTTTTCGTATAATAAAAGCGACACTAGTTCTGGTGGTATTTTTCCGGTCACTGGAAATGTCCGAAAGCAATCAGCTTTGATCAATGGGGAAATATTTTCCTTATATCACACAATTGGTATTCAATTTGGACAATCTCCTTTTTATGGGGAGCTAGTCCCCCCCCCCCCAACATCTTGGGAAAATAAAAATAAAAAAAGCGTTCCCGTAGTAAATAAAATACTAATCCGCAGTCCAAGTGGACCTCATTAAGTCATTAAAACGTGCACCTGCCAATTCTAAGTAATTAAATAAATTCAAACATGTTTCCGTTAGTATTTTGGGGTGGCCCAGTGGTTAACGTCGTGCGTTTTTTTTTCACACTTTAATATCCAACTTTGCCTCAAGTGTTCGATCCTCATACTTTCCTACCAAAACTTTTTTTTTTTAATTTTAACTCCCCCCCACCACTCCGGAGTTTTGATTTACCCAAAATCACACACACCTCCAAACACTCGCGCAACGCCAGGTACCCCCCGCTAATTATTTATAAAACTTTCTCAGAATGAGTGATTTGAAGAAAGTAAATTAAAAATGTATTATTTAGAAATACCTGGTATGTACGTGATGTGAAAAGAGTGTTTTTGTTCCCTTTTTTGGATGAAACGTGGTCTTTAGAATTGAATATATATGATATGTGTGATGTTATGTAAAAAGATGTTTTTAATGTCTTTTCACCGAGTATATAGTTACTCGAATTTAAAAATGTACCAATGATTAAGACGGTTAACATTATCTGTATCTTATAGTAATGGCGAATTGGTATTTGTCTGTCTGAAGCTGACACTATACTATTAGGTTGGTGCAAAAATAATGTCATTTTTTGACGTATATATATATATATATATATATATATATATATAAACAAAAAACGACATTATTTTTGCACCAACCTAATATTACTTCTATTAATGTAATATTGTACTATGTTTTAATGCTCAATTCAATTCAGTAAACTATTTCAATGTACTGCACTATGTTTTAATGCTCAATTCAATTCAGTAAACTATTTCAATGTACTGCACTATGTTTTAATGCTCAATTCAATTCAGTAAACTATTTCAAAGTACTGCACTATGTTTTAATGCTCAATTTCGGGGTGTGGATAGTGTAATATCTTTTCTCATGATGCCATCCTTCCACAAACATTACCTCTTCCAATGGAGGTAGTGTAGCATCTGTTCTGTTATCATGAGCCCATTCTCCAAAGCATTACCTCCATTTCTGGTAGGGCAATATAGTGTAACAGAACATGCAGATGCATACGAAATGACGTCACCAGTAAAGAAAAAACTATAAAAAAGAGAAAGAGCACGTTAGGGAAGACAATTACATTAGAGATGTTTGTTACGTCACAATTGTACCGAGAAGTCATGCGTGGCGGGAGAATTCGGAAATAAATGTTGTTACAACACGGAAAAAGTGACTTTAATTCTTTCTTATTTTTTGTCTACTTTGTGACCGAAGCTGCAATATGTTGGGTAATGTTAAAGTAGTGTATGTTAGTTCGTCATGATACCATTATCCCAGGCATTAAGTCCCCCTATTTGGCGATAGGAGTAATGTTATGTAGTCATGATACTATCCTTCGAGCGTTTACCATCTTTGGTTGCATATTTTTGCTCGCGTTAATAACTAGTCTTTATGCATATGTCAACTAGATTGTCTTAGCTGACATTCAATTGCAAACACTCCTCCATCCATGGACACCTACCTACCTGCATACAGACAGAGAAAAGAGGATGAAGGAGAGATGATGAAACATGCAGCAAAAAGGATGCATGTAGAGATGGAAAGGAAGGGAGAATAATTCAACAGTTTTTATATGTATGGAGAGATGCTAGTCTAGCGGCACTGATGAGTTGTGATACAACGAAACAGGACTGTATGTCAATGACTACAAATATATTTTAAGCCCCCCTCTTTGGGTAGAGCACTGTCGTTAATAATCTTACCCGCTACTTAATTAGCTGAAAATGCGAAGCTCGTCGTTTGTTTGTTTACGAACAGGCGATTTGAGCACTATAAAAGTGGTGGCGGGTGTCTATTTAAATAGACATTTCGACAAGTTATTTACGGACGTCGATTCCATGGTCGAGTAGGAGAACTGCGGACTGTCAACACGATGGTTCTAGGTTCAATCCTTGGCTTGGGAGCGATGCTAATCTAGCGGCACTGATGAGTTGTGATACAACGAAACAGGACTGTATGTCGATGACTACAAATATATATATATATATATATATATATATATATATATATGAACTGGAGAGATATTATTTTGTTATATTTAATCAAAAGTAATAAAACTAAAGTCACCGTGGAAATTCCAGGGGTCTTGCTGGTAAATGCTATAGTATAGTAACTTTGTGTGGTATAGAGGAAGTAACGTTCCACTAAGGAGTGAAATTCATCAAACGGTTGCATAAACCGACCGGAATAATAACAAAAAGGATTTCATTTTTTTTTGGCATAATCATTGACCAGACTAGAACACCATACAGAAGTAATTTTTATTTTTGTTCCAATCTAGAGTATCTCTATTTAGAAAGCTTCATTCTCCACCCCCACATTAAAACAAAACCGACCCTGTGTGTGAGACAAGTAAATAGGGAATCTAAAATAGTGGAATACGGGGCTATATTTTAAATTCTTTTTTGTAGACAGCAATAATAATGATACATACTCTTAGTATTAATTTTAGAACAAACGTTTTTTTTTTTAATTTTAGAATTTATGCAAAATCATATTCAATAATGTAAAATAGAATAGCCATAACAATAAATGGAGCAGTTATTTCCCCATTACAGTCATTCTCAAATCGATAATCATTCACTCAAAATAACTGTGAATATCTTTAATAAAAAAAACTGTGTTTGTTATCAAATTCACCAGGAGTATGTTTAATTATCTTGTCTTTTAATCTTGAATATTTGTTAACCAATATAACCAGTGGAAAAAACGCAAGATATGCCTAAAAAATTATATCAAAAACAAGTCATCGCCTTTCTGTACAAACAGAAAAATCGTAGTCGTAAAATAATAAGTCATATGACCTATTTTCAAATACGTCCACAGGTAAAAAAAAATTTTCCCGCCCAAAATCAAATTTGTCCTCTAAGTCTGTTTAGTATTATACAATAATTTCAACAAACGGGGAGATGAACAAACCGGTTAACAAGTAAACAATTGTACTATACTGATTATTTAATAGATTTCCCAAATTGCATATATATCATAAAATATTTCAATCATTCCATCATTCACACTGGAGAAGACCGAAGGATTGGTCGAAATTATGTGCTTTCGAAAGAAACATTTTCGTTTTTCTCAAAAGACTTTTTGTATTCCTACACGTCAACACGTAGAAAATGAATACAGAAAAGATATAAACATCTATATATTTTTCATATTGATTTTTTATCCAGACATATTAAATATTTCAAGATGGCTGAAGAGATTTGTGTTTTTGTCAATGTAAAAAAATGAAGCCCCACTAAATACAAAAGTTTGTCTTTTAATTTCTTTAATATTTAAATATGATTAAATAGATTACTTAATCGACAATGTTTGACTTGCAATGTGTCAGTTTCCACAGAAGATAAATTCGATCCTTTTTGATTCCATATTATTGCCATCTTGTTTGAGGTAAAAACGAGATGTTGACCATTTTGAAACGATTGGTCGTTCCAATTTTATGTTTTTACGTCTCATTTAGGCAACCAAAGTAAATATCTTTGAGAATTAAAAAAAAATAATAATGTTTGCTAAAGAAACCTAACAATTTATGGAGGGAACTCCCCATTTCATTGTTTCAACATTTTATATTTTTTTGAAGAAAGTTGAACCTAAACAAATACGTCTCGTCGCAACATTTCAGATTTCTGACTATTAGTATTCATCTTCTTTATTTAAAAAAAAAAGAACAGGCATTCTTTGATATATTCATTAAATCTAGAAATTTGGTAGTGAATATGCTGTCTAAATCTTAAACAGTCTTATGCTACCAGACCAGGCTGCCTGAAAATACTGACTTTCTCACATAAAATGAACCAAATGCTGAGGTTATTTTTGTTTTCCTTTCTCTTTTGAAAAGTCAATCATGTCCTGCAAAGCCAAAACAAAACAACAATTTTCGTCTACAAAATAACAAAACTAAATACCATTAATAAATATTTGAAGATATAAAGAAATTGAAGCATAAAACTTTTTCTAAAATTACTAGATTCGACCTTAAATAATCTGAAAAGGGTTGATATGCTACAAAACAAACAAGTCAAACTTAACCATGGCAGACTGGTATACGCTAAGCTACTTCTTCCGGAATATAATGAACTACTCCAACTCCAACCCTAACTAAAGACTATATCTGTGGTAGTAGGAAGAGTACCTATTTACTTGTCTACCCATAAGAGCAGATTTATGTACAAAGTCGGTTTTAATATGAGGAAATTCGTCCCCTTAAAAAATGGGCATCCTAGATTAGAACAAAAATTAAAATTGGCTGATTCTAGAAAAATTTCTCTTTCACTGATGACGAAAAAGGCGAAGTATAGTATTAGGACATATACTACACTTTTCTAACAGCAGAGAATCGTATTTAGTTTTTTTTTCTATATTATTGCCTCAGTAGTTATTTATTATGTGCTAACTATTCTTGCCCAACGTTGCACGGTAGTATATTTACTTGCAATTTATTTTGGGCCTTTTTTTTCAAAACATTATGCTATTTTTCTCGTAAATATTTTTTATTTGACACAAAGAAAAATAACTGTATGAACGAATGCACATGGAGACGCCCTGATATTATTGTAGCGCGTTTGTTAAAACTGAAATAGTGTTTATCTAAGCTAGTAGAGACGACTGGCATAGCCCGGTTGTAAAGTATGCTTACATATGATATTTTAATTTATGCAGATTTCGTATATATTATAATAGAGTTAATGTTCTATCGATTTTTAAATATTATAAAGTTGCGATTTCAAAAATAAAAAAAAAATATCCATATGACTTGGATGCATCAGCTTGAATCGAAACCAAATCTTATGAAGAAAATAATATATGTACATATATATATGTACACACACACACACACACACACACACACACACACACACACACACACACACACACACACACACACATATATATGCACGTTTCATTAAATAGCACAGACAACTTATTTTTCTTGTAATCCTCCTTTTTTCTTTGTCGGACCATTTTCCGAACGTTTTTTCGAGTGAAAAAAGAAATTTCCCGTAATCGCAAATGTTTTCGACCTCCATTGGTCATCCTAAGGCGAATAGTAAAAAATAAAAAAAATGAAATTGAAAAATGAAAATAGTGAGATGAAATGAAAAGACGATTAAAAGATGATTAAAATCACTTAAAATCACTAAATTACTAAAAAGCCTGAGAATGACCAATGGAGGTCGAAAACATTCGCGATTACGGGAAATTTCTTTTTCTCACTCGAAAAAAAAAAAACGTTCGGAAAATGGTTCGACAAAGAGAAAAGGAGGATTACAAGAAAAATAAGCAAGAGTTGTCTGTGCTATTTAATGAAACGTGCATAAAAGAAAAAATGCTGCCTAAATATACTAATATATATATATATATATATATATATATATATATATATATTATTTTTTATGCAAATACAATCATATCTAGCTACGATGTGCAGACTGTTTCAATCATATTAGATTTCATCAGGCAAGAAAGATTAAGATACAAAAATTAAAAAGGTTCTAGACCTTTTCAAATTTGGAGGAGAGAAAATTTGCCATGACTGACAATGGGAAAAAATCTGAACAACTTCATATCTAGCATACAACACAGATCAACATTGCTTTTGTTTAGATGATTAGGTGCATCTAAAAATGTCATTTTAAACTTAATCGTTGGAACTCGACAGAAAGCTCTTATAGAGATTCTTGGGCATCTAAAATAAGATGTGGCCTGTTTTCAAGTCCACATACAAAAAATTTTTGTACACTTAAAATCAAATTTGTCCCGTGAGCTAGTCATTGGCTATGAAAAGCAATTTTAACATTGCTGTAAGGAGATTCTTCTATCAGGCAGTCAAACAGGCCGGCCAAGAAAGGAATACACGTGCATTTTGAGAGGAAAATAGTATTTCAAACTTAAGCTTGACAGACAAACAAACAAAAACTTTTTATAGAGATACTTGGATGCACCTGAAATTAGATGCATCACTTTAAACTGGCTGATTCACAATGAAAATGCTATTTCAAACTAAAGTATGATCAACTAACAAACAGACAATGAATTCATCTATAACTCACAAAATTCAAATTCATTGAAATTCTTGCTGCATTTTCTGATCAACTTTGAAATAAGTCTTTTCACTGGTGGAATTGGTATCAGAAGAATCTTGTTTTATGACTAGTATCTGAAAATCACTTTTGTTCCTTGCACAGAAATTCTAAAGATACTAGCAAGATTCAATCTCCTGAGAGAAATTTAAAATCACGAACAAAGAACAATCAAATTAGCAGCTTTTGTAACATTTGGGCGCTTTTGCTTCAAGGCATAGAATTTCATTGGGAAGAGAAAATAATTGATTTTTCTGTACAGCTCGCACGAAAAGAATGAACAGATAGATTTTATATATAGATATTATATATATACTAGCTACAAAATAATTCACATTGATACACTGGTTCCTGTAATATCACCAAAGTTAAGTAACGTTGAACCTGGTCAGTACTAAAATGGGTAACCATTTGGGAATTCCAGGTGTTGCATGTACTCTCCACTTGTCATTTTTTTTTTTTCAGTCGTCTAGCACTTCTCCTTGCTACTAGACTCAGGCAGTATCGATTCCGAAGAGGTGTGGTTGGAGCTTGCGCAACCCTTGCCTCACAATTACACAGGGATATCCATTGTCTCTTGAGACTGAACGGAGGTATCGCATAGCTGTACATAGCAAGTGTTGCCAGCTGAAAAAAAGCATATTGACGGGCGGAATATTTAGTCACATACTATTTAAGATACACCAAATGTTTTAAACTGTTATGATTTTTCTCAAAGTTGACCATATTTTGGATTTTTGGAAGCATAAAAAATAAGCTATCTTCCTCGATGAAATTCAAACAAGAAAATAAAATCTCATAGCTTAAAGGGGAATAACTCATAGGTTTAATGAAAACTTTTTTAAATGCAGCTGATATTGGTTATCACAATAATAATTAAAAATAAATTAAATTAAATGTAAATTAAATGAAAAATAAATTAAATAAATCAACTTTATCTAATATTAGCTGGCCGCACGGCATTGCTCGGCCGTAAAATATGCATAAATATTATATTTTAATTAATACAGAAACTGAGACTTGTGCATGCGACTATTATGTTTTTGTTTTTTCTAAACTGTTCATTTTTTGTAAGTAAAAAAAGAAAGATACTTGAGCTGAGATGGAAACTGCACCCTAAGGACAGTGAGTCAAGTACGATAACCATTAGACCAACGTGACACGGTCTAAAAAGGTGTTTTCAAACTATTTATTCTTAACGTAAATAATTTGTATGTGAACTATTCACGCATGCACATTCGTGAAATAATTAGCAAACAGATAAAAATTTGATGACTCCAACGAACCAATTTTTTAATTTTTACCACTTTGCAACTCTTTTTTGGGGTGAACACGGATTAAACATTTTGCCACATATCTGAATAGCCTATATACCAAATTTCAAGTCTGTAGATCAAGGATTTGTTGAGTATATAGGTTGAGAAGTGTTCTCACACACATTCTCACTTTATATATATATATATATATATATATATATATATATATATGTATATGTATATATATATATATATATATATATATATATATATATATATATAATGTCGTAATATTTTTGTTATTATATTTTTACCGATAATTTTATTACTGGTAACACACACATTCTCACTTTATATATATATACTAGCAGATGTACTCGGCGTTGCCCGATATTAATTACTTTGAAAAAAATGACTTAAAAAGAAATAGAAAGAAACTGAGACATATTTATGCGAGTGTTATGTTTTTTTCTAAACAGTTCACTTCTTGTAACTAAAAAAACAAAACAAAAAAAAAACACTCGCAACTAAAACCTAGAGACAGTGAGTTAAGTACAATAACCAGGTTGACATGACTTTCAAAGAGTGTTTTCAAACCATTATAAGAAAGCTGACATATTTCACGACCGCGCCTGCGTAGTGGTCACACAGTTGAAAACGGTTAAAAATCCGGTGGCCTCCCATGCACCAGTGTTTCAATTCTGACTCAGTAGAAGCCCTCTTTTCTGGATAAAAACCGATTAAAAAGTTTTCCACGTGTCTGAATAGCCTCTATAATAGATTTCAAATCTGTAGATTCAAACTTCGTTGAGTATATAGGTTGAGAAGTGTCCTCCCCCCCACACACATATTCTCAGTTTTATAGAATACAAGATAGATATCTAAATAGAAGACTTAACACAATTCTATTACTAATTTGCATAAAAAATTTAAACTTAATTACTAAAACAGATTATCTTTAATGTAATAGGCAAATGAGATAACCTCTTGAATGTTGATTCTTTTTTTCGGGAATAAAAATATATAAAAGTCCGTTTTCAGTAGCAAAATCTATTTGTAAAACACTGAACCTTTTGTGTATATTAATCAAATTGTGAAAACACAGACGGGAATACGATTTGTTTATACTACACTGAGTATCAAATTATTAACGTATTTACATTTTTTTTTTAATATTTAAGAAACGAGTGGATACAAATCCATGAAACTTTGAGAAAGTGCTTATAATACTCTTCAGTCACTCCAGTGAGAAAATAAAAGTATTTAAAGCAGTATTAGCGAAACTATGGCAGAAGATATATATGTTGATTTCAGTGTGTCAAGTTATTAACGAGGTTAAGAAAAAAACACAATATGCCCATAACTTGTTTATTAAAATAATTTTCAAACATTAAATGAACTAGGAAAAATGCTTAGAACACAATAACTACATAGCCTATTATACGTTATCATAATTATTAGGGGATATGCGATCCATTTTATGAATGACTTGTAAAAGATGTTGGTCCATAGAATTAGTCAAATTTGTGATTTCGTAAACAGTTATTCCTCGCGATACCTCTTGGAGAGCATCCCACAACTCATCTTTGCTCTTAAATTGGCGTTCACTTGCATAGAGACGTCGCTTTATGATACTCCAAAGGTTCTCAATTGGGTTAAAATCTGGCGAATTCGAAGACCACTCCATCTTCCGTAGCCCAGAGAACCCCAGTTGTTGGAAATACTCTTTGCTTTTGTTTGCTGCATGAGATGGAGTATTATCCTGCATAAAAATAATGGTTCTTCTGAACGTCAACTTTTGTTTCTTCAGCCATGGTTCAAAGTGCTCCTTCAAAAAAGCTATGTAAGCATTTGACGTCATTATTACGCCTTCTGGGACTCTCCATGGGCCAACTAAAGTACCCCCGATAATCCCAGCCCAAATCATTATCCCACCACCACCTTGTTGGCGCATTAAACGCTGATGACTATGTCGTTCATCTAGGACCCATCCCTTACTCCAGCCACTTGGTCCATCAAGAGTGACACGCACTTCATCCGTGAACAAAACTTTGGAAAAATCAGTTTTCATGTTGTCCTCTGCTCATTTCAATCGGTTTTGTATGTGATGTTGCTTTAATGGAGGCTTTGTCACAGACTTAACAGATTGCCACTTCTTTCAGAAGGCAACATCAAGTACTTTTTGAGACATTCTTTAATCCGGCTTGATCCAAAGACTTTTCGACTTGTCTGCCCGGGGTTCTCTTTCAAGGCCTGACATACAAGTAAAAACTCCTCTACTCGAACATTTATTACACACTAACGTCAACATACTCGCTACACCCATCATCATCATCATCATCATGCAGTCCATCAGTCTTGACGTTTAATTAGAAATAGAGAATGGCATAAAACAACTCTAGATTTACCTTTATTAACTCTCTTACATGCCTTTGTAGGGTCCTTGACAAAGTTCTTCACAGTTTGATAATACCTTCTTATCATTTTGGATATTTCGAAGGTAATTTTACCTTTTGCTAGCTGTTCTGTAATAGTACTCTTTTCAGAACTACTCAAATCACCTTTAGGACCCATTTTATTTATGAAATAAACTGCCTTGTTAATAATTTGACACACCTTAAATATCATGGATTAAGCAGTTACGATGGAAAGTTGTTTACATTGCGCGAAATAGTACAAATATTTCACAGTATGCTCAGTTCAGCATTGCCAACGTTCCTGAAGGTTTTGATACGAAACTACCGGTAAGTTTCTGAAACTGGTAAAAAAAATGTTGTCTCGTACATAATTTGACAGAGCAAATAGTGGGAGAAAAGGAGAGAGAGAAACATATATATATATATATATATATATATATATATATATATATATATATATATATATAATATATATATATATATATATATAATATATATATATATATATATAATATATATATATATATATATAATATATATATATATATATAATATATATATATATATATATAATATATATATATATAATATATATATATATATATATAATATATATATATATAATATATATATATATATATATATATAATATATATATATATATATATATATAATATATATATATATATATATATATAATATATATATATATATAATATATAATATATATATATATATATATAATATATATATATATATATATATATATATATATATATATATATATATATATATATATTAAATATACTATAAAGGTAAAATTTACTATTATATATATCTACTAGCATTTCAGTCCGGCGTTACCCAGGTGTTTGGAGGTGTATGTTGAAAAAAAAAGTGGAAGTAGGAAGGCAGGCTCGAACCCGTACTGCAAAGGAGGAAAAGAACGGGGAAAAAAACCTGACGTCTTTGCTGTTACGATCACGGCCAAACCGGAAGTGACGTAGGTTTAAATTAAGGCTAGACAATCGAAAGGAGAGGATGACTTTCAAAAATATCGGCGAAAAAACTCACCTCCCCTGTAGAAAAGTGGCCAGTTGAAGGTGAAGATATTAATGTTTTTAGCCAATTTTTCGATATTTGTCGTCTGAAAGGTCGAACTTCAATGAGATACTGATGGAGTAAAAATCCGTCGCCTTCGTCGCAAGTTTTAGGCAGACATACATACATACATACATACATACATACAT
This sequence comes from Euprymna scolopes, assembly GCF_053919585.1. Lineage (NCBI taxonomy): Eukaryota > Metazoa > Mollusca > Cephalopoda > Sepiida > Sepiolidae > Euprymna > Euprymna scolopes. Next base: position 91,558,783 of record NC_136494.1, read on the forward strand.
ACATACATTAGTAACTAAAAATTTTCGACCCAAACCGATTAAAGAGCTTGCCCTATCTCTGAATACCCTTCATGTAAAATTTCAAATGTTTAGACCAGAAATTGTCTGAGTAATTTGGTAGAGACCCACAGAGGTCAATTTTTTTAACTTTGACCTCTATCGTAACTCTTTAACATTTATTGTTTTGGGCTCAAATCAAGTTATAAAGTTAGATCCATGTCCAAAGAACCTATACCTAAAATTTCAAGTGTTTAGACCCAAAATTGTTAGAAGAGGTTGGTACCGTTCTCAAAGGTCAAATCCTTGAACTTTAACACCTTAACAGCCAAATTACTGGCCGAAAACGGATTACAAATATTGTCTAAATCTCAGTACCCTATATATCAAATTTCGAGTCTGTAGACTTAAAATTGACAGAGTTATTGTGTAGAGAAATATACACACACATAGACACGTTCACTTATATAAATAAATATATATATATATATATATATATATATATATATATATAATAGATAGATATATCTTTAAAAGTGAATTTGTGTGTGTATGAGTGTGTGTACATTTCTCTACGAAATAACTCTGTCAATTTTCAGTCTACCGACTCGAGATTTGACATAAGGTGTGTTGAGAATTGCGAAAATCTTTTACATTGGTTTTCGGCCAGAAATTTGGCCGTAAATGGGTCAAAGTTCAACGATTTGACATTTGAAAACACTACTAAACTCCTCCGCCAATTTTGGGTCAAAACACTTGAAATTTTAAATGTAGGTTACTTGAACATGAATGGAACTTTTTAATTTGATTTGAGCCCCCCAAAAATAAATGTTAAGGGGTCATAATTGGGGTCAAAGTTTTAACAAATTTGGTCTCTGCGACCTCTACCAAATTACTAAGCCAATTTTTGGTCTAAACATTTGAAATTTTACATAAGGGTATTCAGAGATAGGGCAATATTTTTAATCGGTTTGGGTTTAAACTTGGAGCTGCAAAGGGGTTAAAAGTTCAAAAGATTTGACATTTGCAGTTTCTAGCAAACTACTCAGGCAATTTTTGGTCTAAACATGTGAAATTTATACATAATGAATATTCAGACATGCGACAAGCATTTTAATAAGTTTGGGGCGAACATTTAGCTGGCAAAAAGTCAAAGTTGAAAGAGTTGACTTTTGCAGATTCTACGAAATTCCTCCGCCAATTTTGGGTTAAAAAACTTGAAATTTTAGATGTAGGTAACGTGGACCCGGGTAAAACTTTGCATCTTGATTTGAGACCAAAACAATAAATGTTAAGGGGTCCAAATTTAAAAAAAAATGACATCTGTGGTCTCTGCGGTCTCTACGAAATTATTCAGACAAATTTTGGTCTAAACATTTGAAATCTTACATAAAATGTATTGACACGTAGGGCAAGTTATGAACAGTACATAGGTCCCGAGCAAAGCCAGCTGAAATGCTAGTATGATATAAAAGTAAAGTTTACTTTTATATATATATATATATAAGTCAAATTGTTTGTGTGTGTACATTTCCCTACCAAAATACTCTGTCAATCTACAGATTCGAGATTTGACATAAGGAGGATCGGGATTTTGGAAAATCTGTTTAGACGGGTTTCCACCAGAAATTTGGCTTTCAAGGGGTCAAAGTTCAACGGTTTGACCTTTGAAATATCTACCAAACCTCTTCAGCAATGTATAGGCTAAACAATTTAAATTTTAGATGTAGGTTACTTGGACATGGATCAAACTTTGTAATTTGATTTGACTCCAAAACAATAAATGTTAAGGGGTCTAAATTTGAGTCACAATTAAAAAAAAATTGACTTCTGTCTTTACCAAATTACTCAGCCATTTTTTGGTCTAAACATTTGAAATTTTACATAAAGTGTATTCAGATATAGGGCAAGCTTTTTAATCGGGTTTTGGCCGAAAATGTGGCTTCCAAGGTCAAAAGATTTGACGTTTGCAGTTTCTAGCAAACTATTCAGCCACTTTTGGGTCTAAACATTTGAAATTTTTCATAAAAGTATTCAGACATGCAGCAAGCTGTTCAATGAATTATTTGGGCGGAAATTTGGTTGTCAAGAGGTCAAAGTTAAAGATGTTGACCTTTGCAGACTCTACCAAACTCCGCCAATTTTGGGTCTAAACACTGGAGATTTTAGATGTAGGTTACCTGGATATGAGTGAAACATTTTAATTATATGTATATATATATATATATATATATATATATATATGCACATAAAATTATGAACAGTACATAGGTTCCAAGCAAAGCCAGGCTAAACTGCTATTATATATATATATATATATATATATATATATATATATATATATACACATGATGATTGCTACTTCTTGACAGAAGTTTTCTATCTCTTCAGTTAAGCATTATTGCGTCCGTGTGCACATGTGTGACTTTTTATCCAACTTTAGTCCTATATATATATTTATATGCACACACAACCGCATACACGAGCTCTCTCTTCCTAGCGTTTACTGGTGTTATTTTACTTTCATTAATAATTTACTTGACTGAAGTATAACATTTTAATTAATTGTATTAAATAAAATTATTTTACCTACTAATATGCATCATGTGAGTTAAATAGTATCAATACTTGTTATGATATTTCCTATTCTTTAGAACTGACTATTACAATAAAACATAGATGGAAACAAGAGTTCTAGATTCTGATTCAAATAGCAGGGGGAGTTAAACAATATACGGTGAGAGATAATGACAGTAATTGACAGGAGCTTAATAAGATATGAGTAACTTTGTAAATTGTAAATTATGGTTTATCAAGAGAGTTAAGATAGATTTTTCTTCAAACCAAGCTTAATCTCCAAAACTCAAGAATATATGTGTGATTAAAATATATAGGAAAAAAAACATAGGGAAACAAACGTTGATTAATGCTGCTTTAGCTTTAGTGAAACAGTGACAAAATACGTATTGATATGATTGGTATGGATAGATTATCTTTCGTTTTAACTGTAACGCATGGGCATCTTTTTTTTTTTTCTTTTTTTTTTTTGTCTAATCTTCGTAAAAGGTTTCTCTGATCTTTGAGGCATGGAAATGTTTGCGTAGGAAGATGACCTAAACACGAATTTCAACATTAAGCATCGTTGTCACCTGGCGGTGTCAAAATGAACGAATCTCTCATTTGGACAAAAAGGGAACAAAATAAATATATTAAATAAATAAACTTAAAAAAAAAAAAAAACTTAGCAGATTATGTAATTAATTTTAGACTTGTAGCTGAGAATGGAAAGAATTGGTTCTTAGTTTTTTCGCCTGTTTCTCGATTCTTTACTTGGGTTGTTCATGTTTCTCAAAGAAAAAAAAAATGTCGCCACAGTAATTCTTCTATTTTCGTCTTTATAAAACGAATGGCTCTTGTAATTTCTGTTCTCCTTCCCGGTTCAATTTAATCATAATAATGCTTGGCAGATTAAAATGACTTGATGTGTGAAAGATTTTATTTCATTATTTTCTTATTTAGGAATAGACTAACCATATTACGAGAGAACCTCGTTGGAGTGATGCTTTTCCTGTTAGCTTTGACAGTTAGATTCAACTCTGTTGATGTATATAGGTCTCCTTCGATATTTCTCCATCTAAAGTTGGTCTTCCATTTTGTATTGGATTCTTCTCAAATATTTGTTTCCCCCCCCCTTCTTTTCAGCAACTCATTAAGTTGTTTTTTGTTTTGTTAATCTATCAGCATCATTTTCCAACATGGGAACGACTACATTTCTAATGATGTTCCTAAGAAAGACAGAAAAAAAAATTGTCATTTACTTGTATTTGTAGATTATAATAGACTAGCAAGGCTACCCGGTGTTGCTCGGGGCAAAAGTGTAACATTAAAAAAAAATTAACATGGCAGTTACCACTTATTAAAGCCCGAAAGCCACTCGAGGATAAGGGTTAATGAGTGTACAGTAGTCATTGAGACAACAGCGTATTTATAGTTTGTGGTAAAAATGAATTATTTATGGCGCATCTCAACAAGAACTTGTTTACGTTGGACTTGAAGACGTCCAGCTAGAAAGCAGGCCAGCAGAACAGAGTCCCACAGGTGGACGATTCCAGGAAAGACGCTTTGTTAATGAAATTTGCGTTTACATTTAGGCACATATAGAAAGTGAAGAAAACTGTTGATAATCATTGTAGATAGACGAGTGTGTTTTGTGAAAGGGGCCATAAATTGAAGTTCAGACGAGCACTTGCCATAAAAATAATGACAGAGCAGTATTTCTTTTTAAACTTCTCTCTATTAGTCTCTCCATCTTTTTCTTCCCCGCCCTTCATCGTTTCCTTCTCCTTCTCTCTGTTTTGTCTAGCCTATTCCTTTCCATCTGGATAAAAATACACATGCAACTCTTATTTATATAACAGATTCTTCAGTGAATGAGATAGCATTTTCCTGGCAAATTAGTACATAACACTGAAAAACTGTCCCCTCTCTTTCTACAAAACCTAGCCCAATTGACTTTTTTCTAAGTTTTAGCTATTATTCATCTAGGGTACCGTTGATCAAAAATATATCAACTTTGTATGTCTTTGTTATGTATTTTTTTTTTAGCTGGACACACACACACTAACCGCCTTTTATATAACAGACTACTACAGATAAATATTGGGTTAGCCAAAAAGTTTGTTCGCTTTTTGAATGTTATCTTTGGGATGAACAAGCCAAAGAAAAGAGTAGCTGACGGAACAGTCTCCACAAAGAGAAGAAAGAAATAGAGAGAAAGATTGCCTTAGAGCTGGGACACTATCAATAACACAACCCCGGCACCCACATATGCAGTGCCTGTGACCAGAAAGAGGATTATGCCAACACCGAGGGATGAAGCATGGAGGCCCTGACTAGTCATCGTCAAGACTGATAGACTGCATCATGATGATGATGGGTGTAGCGAGTATGTTGACGTTAGTGTGTAATAAATGTTCGAGTAGAGGAGTTTTTACTTGTATGTCAGGCCTTGAAAGGGACGATCAAGCAGAGCACTACCAATATCTGAAGCTATTACTTAAAAAGAAATAATCTTCAGGAACCTTCATAAAGATGTCATGTGTATAGGGAGAATGTTGTTACAGAACACGTGTACCAGGAATGGATTGCTCGATTTCGGAATTTTTTTTCAATGATAAATGCACCACACTCTGGCCAACTAAAGATGATCTACAATGACTCAGTGAAAGCTATAGTTGAACAATATTGTCGTTTGACAACCAAACAAATCACAAGCATTCTGAAGATTTCCAAATATAATGTGGAAATTGATTTACTTAATTAAAGACACTACTACTTGATGAACGTGATTTTTGGAATATTATATCTTTGTTCTGTGACGAGTACGTACATCATAAAGAGTTGTTTTGTTTTTTTAAATTAAGTGTAATTCTAAATAAGAACCAAAACAAGTTTCAGTGCAGATGAAGTTAGATGGAGTTCAAAACACTTACAAAAAAAGAGAGAAAAATAACATCATCAACAACAGCGATTAATCGTGCGTAAATTTAGTGATACCCATCTAGTAACACCGAAACTCTATATTGTTTACTCAAATACAAGTTCAATGTATCTTCGCCACTGACATGAACACGCGGTTTAATAATCTACACAAAGAAAAATGTATTATCCATGAAGCAGGAGGAGTGAGTGAACTGTACAAATTCGATTTTCGATTCATTGTAGTCAAGTGGTAAGGCAGGTCTTTGATCAATGCAAGTAAATTATGTTATTTGAGTTATGCACTAGTGAGTCCATGCAGGATTTTCTTTTATATATGATCGCTTTAAATTAACTTCCGGTTTAAATTGCAAATTTATGTTGATATTTTTAGACAGTGATTTTCACATTTGTGTGAATGTTTGTAATTTTTTTTTAAATTTTACATCAGACTTTGAACACACTAAGTCTGCCCTTAAACAAATATCTAGTTAAGGCAATCTCTTATCGTATGCTCAAGTTCGAATCCTGTATGAGTTTTTTTTTTTCTCCTTGTGAATTTTTTTTTATATTACTGGTCTCATAGATAAAAATCATCAAGTATTCACTAAAAAAAAAGATGTTTTGTCGTATCTCAGTGTGGCTAGATATGGTGAGCATTTAAAGATGAAATTCAAAACCTGACTACCAGTGTAATAGCCAAATCAATTATGCCTATGCAGTGATCTCAAGACAGCTCTATCATCATATCACGGCTTTTCGATGTTCCTAGACAGTGAGCACTGCAAGCTGAGATACAAAATGTAACTGTCAGTCTGGTACTCAAGTGCACCTTACAAAAATTATAACGTTTTTACATATGGGTTTGAGGATATTTGTGTCCTAAATAGTTGTATATCCAGAAAAATGCACAGTTGAATATCTAGACAAAGGTTTACGTACATTCAAATGAAGTAAATTCACAAATAATCTTTGAAGTAAGGAAGAAACTATTCTGAAATGAAATCTTTGTGGCAATAATATATATATTTTTTACAGTTCTGAATTTTTAAATGAGGTATGACTGTATTATTTGAATTAATCGGATTAATTTCCTCATCATGAGCGTTATTTGCATAACATTTCGGTCGATGTAACCTTCAACCTTCTTCAGATGTATAAGTCGCCATGTTTGACAAAGATAACGACTTATACACCTGAAGAAAGTCGGAGGTTGCATCGACTGAAACGTTGTGAAAATAACACTGAAGATGAGAACAATTGTCCGATAAATCCAAATAAATTTTTATTTTATTTTGGAAGAATCGAATGTGATACGTGAAAATCGAATGTGATATGTGAAAATTGAATGTGATATGTAAGTGTGGAAACTTTAGTAGTAGTCATTGTGAAAAGATTCCAATATGGATATGATCAAAAGGGGGAAATATTCAATGTGCTTCCAAGAGACACGTCTGGGTTGGTGAAGAAGGCTTACTTTCTAGGGCAATTGCTCTTGACATATCAAAGGCCTTTGACAAGGCATGGCATAAAGGTCTACTTCACAAGATTTCCAGCTACGGTATTACTGGAAATGTTTTCTCAATCATTAAATCATTTCTCTCTGATAGGCTCATAAGAGTAGTGGTCGATGGACAAAAATCAGAGGTCTGCAGTATTAATGCTGGAGTCCCTCAGGGGTCCATCCTTGGCCAAACTCTCTTCCTGATCTACATCAATGATCTCCCTAAACACATACTTAAATCATTCGTTGACATCTATGCTGATGACACGACCATCTACGGCAACACATCAAAGGCTGTAAATGATAGGTTCTCTCTGATTCACTCTCCTCTGATCTCGAGCATGTGGTTCAGTGGGGGAAGAGGTGGCTGGTTACCTTTAATGCATCTAAAACCAAGCTCCTATCTTTACATCATCAACGCTCTGATCCCAATCTGGCATCAATTGAAATGGATGGCTCCCGTCTAGGAGAAGCCCCATGTTTTGACAAGCTTCTGGGCTTGACCTTTACTCCTGATCTGAAATGGAACATGTACATCAAGTCTGTTGCCAAGGTCGCTGGAAAGATGGTAGACGCTCCAGAAGATATCTTCTAATGATGCAATTCCCTATCTATATAAAAGCCAAGTACGTCCAAGGATGGAATACTGCTGCCATATCTGGGCAGGAGCTGCTAAAAACAGCATATCCTGCCTTGACAGAGTACAAAATAGACTTCATAGCTTAGTGGGGGATGCCCTTTTCTCTTCTCTGCAACCTCTCTCCTATAGAAGAGACGTTGCGAGCCTATCTTTGTTTTATCGTTATTTCCATGGCAGGTGCTCGTCTGAACTTCAATCTCTGATCCCCCCTCGCCAATCTTTTACACAAAAATCCCGTCTAGCTGAATCCACTGTCAAAAATTTTCCCCACTCTTTATCTGTGCCTAAATCAAAACGTAGATTCCATGAACAAAGCTTCTTTCTTAGAACTGCACGCCTGTGGAACTCTGTTCCATCTGCCTGCTTCCCACCTGACTACAACCTGGATGTCTTCAAGTCCAACGTAAACAAATTCCTGATGAACTGCCCCCTTAAGTAGACACTTTATTAAATCTCCACACTGACGTACTGTCATTGCAATAACCCTTATCCCTGAGTTGCTTCCGGGCCTTGATAAGTGGTGATCACCTTGTAAAAAAAAAAAAGGTAAGATGTTGAGCAAAGTGTATGAAATATGGTGTCTTGAATACAAGAACAGACCCTTACTTGGAAATTCTATTGATTTAATTTCAGGAATATATCACTTTTTATAATTTTAACAAAATTTCTTCATATTTAAATAGCAATACTTTTAATTTAACCTGCGTCTGAACCATTAAAAATATTTTTTTTATTTGAACATAGTTAGGTGAATGTATGATTTTTTTTGTATGATGTTAGATCTATTATTTTGTTTTTATATCTTATATATATATTATATCTAATATTTTCTATGCTTGTACACTTTAAAAGGATTTGGCGATATTTATATCGTCAAATCCTTCTAAAGTGTACAAGCATAGAAAATATTTTTGAGTTTGAAGAAACAAAACAAATATGAATAAATAAACTAGAAAATTGTTCAAAAATAGAAATTTCAGATAATCAGCATATGAAAAAGCAGAATTTTTCTTTCTTTGCCATAGTCTTTTATTTTTGTTCCAGGGACCATTATAGGCTTCTTAGCGATAGTGGGGATCGAACTATCTTGTTTTTCAGCTGGCCAGATTGTCTTCTCTTTCTTCCTGATTCGGAAAACAACCGTAGAACACATTACATTCGGCAAAAACATATTTGTTATTGACTGCAATAAAATTTACCATTTTCTCCCTCGTAGAATGTGTACATTAAAAGCCATCTATGAGGTTTTTACACGTGAAATGTCACTTATTGCAATCAAAATAAAACATTATTAGAATAAATAAAACCATTATAAAAATATGATCCATTTGAGAAAATCATTTTTTTCTCATGATCAAATAATAAGCTCTCATAATTTGGAAACTTTGCAAGAACTCATTTTTCATATTGCAATATAAAATAAAGACTTTCATTTCCCCCTCCATATGTCTAGCCTCAAACAAAACTTTAATGAACAGAATCTCTTACAAATACAAGAACATCGTATTTGTGGAACACATTACTACCAAATTGCTTCCCTGGTGATTGCATCTTGATCGCTTACAAATCCAATGCCAACAAATACTTTCATAAATCGTACCATAAGTAATCAAACGCAGTTCATATCATTGATTATAGTTAATTCGACATAATGTTCCTTATATTTTGACTGGCAACCTTTTGTTTCATTAACACTCATCAAGATTAATAGCCAATCGAGGATAAGTCATAATCCATTAGTAATGTATTTCTTAATCAGTGTTTAGAAATTGAATAACGAATTGAGAACATACAAACATTTATTAGTGAAAGCTCATAACGTTTAAATAATCTGTTGGAGAAATAATAGACGAATATGGTGGATGCTTTAAATCTTGATATACGAGTGTGTGAATACTAGTCACATTAACCAGATAAATTTCTTTCTAGATAGCACAGTTTCTGGACATAAATACCCATTTATCCGGGTTATCTAGATTGCCTACTGTTTTAAGATGCTGAAACACTGGAGTTATTACAGGGATTAGCAATAAATAGTTACATGTCAATAACGGAAATAAGTTATATTTGAAAGAATCTGAATTAAAATATACTGCATTAAGAAGTATGGTCCAAGAGAAAATTGGCTTCATCATCTGTGAAACGATCGTACACAAATTTAAATTGTTGTTGTTTGAATTCTTGGAACATATTTAAATGATTATGGATTAATTTCATTTACCTCCTATTTTAACTCTGGAAAATCTAATTCCTTTTCTATTGAGCTGAGTATATATCTGCAGTAGTTTTAATGACTGGGTGTAATTCTTCTGCTTTTTATCCGCATATGAAGGTTAGCTTAATAGTCACCTAAATATTTTGTTCTTGTGTTCTGGCATCAGACTATTATTCCTTATATATACACAGACAGACAAGGTGGTTTAAAGACCACACCAAATACTTCCTCAAGCAGTGCGGTCTATAAGGCTAAATGAAAGCCACCTGTTCTATGATGACAGATCAAATACACGATACATTTCGACATCAGAGCACTGAAAGGTGTGTCCGATGCCAACAGTAGGGACGACTGCTGGATGCGTGCCAACATCTGGTTTCACTTGTTGAACCGATGAGCAAGGTTGTGGCTCAAGTATTGACCTCTACAATCACATGAAATGGCCACAGATATCAACAGTGGTTACTCCCTTCCTCCTATACCAAGCTACCTGCCCACACTCTGTACTATCATCAAGCATGACAGAACTAAAAAAGTGTTTATATATATATATATATATATATATATACTAGCAATTTTTAGTCTACAGACTCGAAATTTGATATACAGGGTAGTGAGATTTGGGAAAATCTGTGATCGGTTTTCGGCCAAACATTTGGCTGTTAAGGGGTCAAAGTTCAACAATTTAACCTTTGAGAACTCTACCAAACTCCTTCGACAATTTTGGGTCTAAACACTTGAAATTTTAGATATAGGTTCCTTGGACATGGATCTAACTTAATAACTTGATTTGAGCCCAAAACAATAAATGTTAAGGAGTCATAAAAAGGGGTCAAAGTTTTTAAAAAATTGACCTCTGCTATCTCTACCAAATTACTCAGACAATTTCTGGTCTAAACATTTGAAATTTTACATAAAGGGTATTTAGAGATAGGGCGAGCTCTTTAATCGGTTTGGGTCTAAAAAATTTAGTTTCCAATATATAAATGTATGTATGTATGTTTGCATGTCTGCCTAAAACTTGCGACAGAGGCGACGGATTTTACCATGATTAGTATTGTTTGACCTTCCAGACGACAAATATGGAAAAATTGGCTAAAAACATTAATATCTTCACCTTCAACTGGGCACTTTTCTACAGGGGATGGGCTCGCTTTTTTTTGCCGATATTTTTTAAAGTAATCCTCTCCTTTCGATTGTCTAGCCTTAATTTTAAAAAAATGTCACTTCCGGTTTGGCGGTGGTCATAACAACATAAGCATCAAGTTTTTTCCCCGTTCGAGTCTGCCTTCTTACTACCATTTATTATTTATTTATTTTTTTTTTTTTTGCTCAACAGACACATCCAAACACCTGGGCAACGCCGGGCTGAAATGCTAGTATACTATAAAAGTGAAAGCGTTTGTCTGTCTGTCTGTCTGTCTGTGTGTGTGTCTCTCTGTGTATATTTCCCTACACAATAACTCTGTCAATTTTCAGTCTACAGACTCGAAATTTGATATACAGGGTACTGAGATTTGGGAAAATCTTTACAATCGTTTTCGGCCAGAATTTTGGCTGTAAAGAGGTCAAAGTTCAACGATTACCCTTTGAGAACTCTACCAAACTCCTCTGACAATTTTGGGTATAAACATTTGGAATTTTAGAAATCGGTTCCTTGGACATGGATCTAACTTAATAACTTGATCTGAGCCGTAAACAATAAATGTTAAGAGGTCATAATAGGGGTCAAATTAAAAAAAAATTGACCTCGGCTATCTCTATCAAATTACTCAGACAATTTCTGGTCTAAACATTTGAAATTTTACATAAAGGGTATTCAGAGATAGGGCAAGCTTTTTAATCGGTTTGGGTCGAAAATTTGAGCTACAAATATATAAATCTATGTATGTATGTTTGCATGTCTGCCTAAAACTTTCGACAGAGGCGACGGATTTTTACAAGATCAGTATCGTTTTCAAGCTCGACCCTTCAGACGACAAATACCGAAATATTGGCTAAAAACATTAATTTCTTCACCCTCTTTGGTCGGTGGTAGTAAAAGCATAGACGTCAGGTTGGGCACTTTTCTTCAGGGACGGGTTGCTTTTTTCGCCGATGTTTTTGGGAGTCATCCCCTCTTTTCGGTTGTCTAGCCTTAATTTAAACCTACGTTACTTCCGGTTTGGCGGTGGTCGTAACAGCAAAGACGTCAGGTTTTTTTCCATTCTTTTCCTCCTTCGCGGTACGGATTCGAGCCTGCCTTTCTACTACCACTTTTTTTTTTATTTTTGCTCAACACACACCTCCAAACACCCGGACAATGCCGGGCACCCATGCTAGTTTAGATATATAAATATTATGTTAGGTGAGTGGTTATGTTTATACAGTTCATGTGCAGGATTCATTCCTAAACTAACCTATCATTATGAATTTTGGAATATCAGCCACACGTAAAAGATCGCAATATGGGCTATGTTAAATTTACTCTAGTTGCAAAGGGATTAAAAGGAGTGTGGAATACATTCGTGAAAATTCATATACATACAATGTTTTGTGAAATTTAAACAATAGGTATTAAACCTAAATTACTAAATATCACTAAATTTCATTTTCTTTTAAATATTTTATACAAACTTTTTATGATACAACCTTCCATTTGAAAATTCAAATATTTCAGACTTGCATTGAATTTGATTCATAGTTACTACATAGTAAATAGACACGGTTCTATAGATTTCAATTTTTCTCACGGTTTCTAAAGTCTTAAATACTAAGCATTTTCTAAAGGCATAATTAAACCTTTTAAAGCTATTATCAAACCTTAAATATTAGACATTTTCTAAAGCTGTAATAATTTCATGGATAGTTATTAAAATTAGAATAAGGTTTCTAGACATGTTTAGTATCGAATCTTTATAAAGTGAACATAAAGTGATACAAAATAAATTTTACTATTTAGTAGTATTTAGTACAATAGTGCTCAATATATCCTTTGTAGATTTATATAATAAAGTTTTAACGAAATGGAAACTGAATAACTACAAAAGTTCAGTCGTGTTAATCTGAAGGAACTAATGGACTGACACAATCATGGATCAGAACGTGATTGCATTTGTGAAGAAAAAGATAATGAAATCTTGTGTTATTTTTTAAAAAATAAGGAAATCTCGTGTTATTTTTTTATAAAATAAGGAAATCTCGTGTTATTTAAAAAAAAAAAAGAAATCTCGTGTTATTTTTTAAAAATAAGGAAATCTCGTGTTATTTTTTATAAAATAAGGAAATCTCGTGTTATTTTTTAAAAAATAAGGAAATCTCGTGTTATTTTTAAAAAATAAGGAAATCTCGTGTTATTTTTTATAAAATAAGGAAATCTCGTGTTATTTTTGAAAAAATAAGGAAATCTCGTGTTATTTTAAAAAAATAAGGAAATCTCGTGTTATTTTTTAAAAAATAAGGAAATCTCGTGTTATTTTTAAAGAATAAGGAAATCTCGTATTATTTTTAAAAAATAAGGAAATCTCGTGTTATTTTTAAATTTACAACTGGACATGGGCATTTTTTTTTTCAAAAGAGGGGAAGGAGAAGAAGAAAATGGAGCGAGAAGACGACAGATGAAAGAGAAAAGAAAAAGGACGGATTTTATTGCAAATTCGAAATAACATGAGATCTAATTTCCTTCTCTTTACTCTGTTTTATATTTCTCTCATGTACAGGTTAGTTTCATAAATATTTGTAAATAACGTATTTATTAATTCCTGATGAAGTTTATTCGTAATAATAAAAACGAATTAAGACAATATGATGTGATCGTATTGTTAAATCAATCCACTTTTTCTATTAATAATTTTTATAGAAGTTATCCGAAGTTTTTCTACTATATATATCTATACTCCTGTAATTTTTTTGTATATTGATACTCATATTTAAAATCTTTTTGCTATTTATTTAAAAAGAAAATGCAACCTTGTTATATATGGTTCATGGAATTGCATTCATCTGCAAAAATCTAGCTAATTTGCTTATTCTTTTAACATTAATTTTAATTAATCCCCTATAAGTTTTTTTTTTCTTATGGGATGATCATTTTTGTTAACTATTACGTGTAATTATATTCATGCAAATAATCTACATGGTTTATACTTCCATAATATTTGTGTAAAAAGGTTATGGTAAATACAAACCTCTTTCTAAATATATTTATATAAGTGTATTTATATTCGTTTAAAAAATTTTGCCTACCAAACCCCACCGTTAGTTTTTTGTCTACAGACATGAAACTTAATATGTAGGGTATTCGAACCGATGTGAAACTTTATGTTTGGGTTTTATCTGAGGAAAATTGGTGCAAAAGTGTGAAAATTAAAAATATGAAATTTGCCTGCGAAGGTCGAACGACGGCATTATGAATATGCATGCCTAATGCAATAGTTATTGGTCCATGTTTTAATTTCTAGCCTTGCAGCAAACATGTCTTCATAGCTCAAGCATTAACGTCAAAGGAAAAAGTAAAGTGTAAGCTAAACGTTTTGGTCTCGATTCTCAGTGGTGGTGCACGAATCATATTTTTTTTAACTTTGAAAATCATCACTATATAATAGGCCTAATATAATATAATAATAAATACGAAATCTGAATTGATCTAAATATCATATTTAAGCGTATTTTACGACCGGCAATGCCGGGCGGCCTTCTAGTATATATAACTTCAACTATACCCCATTTTGATCATATATACATGATCAAATTTGGATATATTTGAAGTTTTAAGGTTAAATAGACACCCATAGCTTCATTGGGATGGGCACATAGATCTTCAGGAACACTTTCATTTTTTTCCCTGGAACATTTTACATATGAATACACTTTTACTTGTCATGTAGATTCTTTAATCTTTCTATAGCGAACACACACACACACACACACACACACACACACGCATTGGCATTTATTATATATATGGGGGGAGAGAGAGAGAGAGAGGGGGAAGAGAGAGGGAGATTAGTGATAGGACGATTCAAATATTTTTCCCGATTCCAATACAATTATCGATTCCGATTCTTTATAAATTTCATAAGAGTAGTGGTCGATGGACAAAAATCAGAGGGCTGCAGTATTAATGCTGGAGTCCCTCAGGGGTCCATCCTGGGCCCAACTCTCTTCCTGATCTACATCAATGATCTCCCTAAACACATACTTAAATCATTCGTTGACATCTATGCTGATGACACGACCATCTACGGCAACACATCAAAGGCTGTAAATGATAAAGTTCTCTCTGATTCTCTCTCCTCTGACCTCGAGTTCAGTGGGGGAAGACATGGCTGGTTACCTTTAATGCATCTAAAACCAAGCTCCTATCTTTACATCATCAACGCTCTGATCCCCAGCTGGCATCAATTGTAATGGATGGCTCTCGCCTAGGAGAAGCTCAATGTTTTGACAAGCTTCTGGGCTTGCCCTTTACTCCTGATCTGAAATGGAACACATACATCAAGTCTGTTGCCAGGGTCACTGGAAAGATGGTGAGTTCCTTCTACCGCTCCAGAAGATATCTCACTACTGATGCAATTCTCTATCTATATAAAAGCCAAGTACGTCCAAGGATGGAATACTGCTGCCATATCTGGGCAGGAGCTGCTAAAAATAGCCTATCCTGCCTTGACAGAGTACAAAATAGATTTCGTGGCTTAGTGGGGGATGCCCTTTTCTCTTCCTTGCAACCTCTCTCCCACAGAAGAGACGTTGCGAGCCTGTCTTTGTTTTACCGTTATTTCCATGGCAGGTGCTCGTCTGAACTTCAATCTCTGGTCCCCCCTCGCCAATCTTTTACGAAAAACACCCGTCTAGCTTAATCCACTGTCAAAAATTTTCCCCACTCTCTATCTGTGCCTAAATCAAAACGTAGATTCCATGAACACAGCTTCTTTCTTAGAACAGCATGCCAGTGGAACTCTGTTCCATTTGCCTGCTTCCCACCTGACTACAACCTGGATGTCTTCAAATCCAACGTAAACAAATTCCTGATGAACCGCCCCCTTAAGTAGACACTTTATGAAATCTCAACACTAACGTACAACCTACTGTACATGCAATAACCCATATCCCTGAGTGGCTTCCGGGCCTTGATAAGTGGTGACCACCTTGTAAAAAAAAAAAAAAAATTTCTTAATATTTAACTGTACAGTTGTTATTTTTTCCCGATTACCATAAAAACACATGTTAAATGTGCAGATATATTTTCAAGCGTAAAAATACACTTGTGGGGGATGATCTATAGATGTTTAGCTTTACTGCTATTTTAAAATTAATAAATATGTATTATCTTAAACATTACTACCAACAGTGGAAGATTTTGCTTTAAACAATCAATCAAAAACAATAAAACAAAAAGAAATAACAATCAAATAAAAAAGACGACTAAAAGAATCGTTTTTGGCATCGGAAAATAGGCACAAATTTTTCCGATACTGATACCCCTAAAATTTCCGATTTTTCCGATTCCCGATAATCATCCCAACACTAGTAGATACAATATCTATTTTTATGACCATCAAAAACTGCATACATTTACACTATAGCATCCCCAACAAGATTATCACAGCATGCTCCATCATTGTAGTTTACGGCACGGCCTGCCAACAGTAACAAAATGTTACTCGATGCTCTGATAGGTAACCATTTCATTCTATTCCAACAATGGTGTATTACTGGATTGTCTCATGGACACGTGTCTTGATTTGATCGCAGCTCGCCTGATAAAGAGGAACTAGCATCCCGCAAGAAAATGTGGTTATCAAATTTACGAGAAAAACGGAAATTAACGCTTCTAGTGCAAGATCACAGATGTGCAGGCCTGTACTGAAACGGAATCAGCTCAATGCATTCTCCCCGCCCTAAAAGAGATGCGCTAAACTCTTCGAAAACCAATACCATTATTTCCCCTGCTTTTAAATAATCTCCGTTGTAGCAAACTCCGTTCTGCGGCTGCTGAGACAAGATAAAAAAATACTTGCGGACATGGTCCATGCGAGATAAATTCTCGCACACACGCATGGAAACATCTACGTGCCAGCATGTATATACATAGTTAAGAAGGCGTAACCCCTGAGGACAAGCAAAATCTTTTCAGAGAGAGGAGACCAAAAAAAAATGAGTGGCGTCAGCACAAATATGCGTATGTCAGCGCCAAATTTATCTTTCTTGATAATAACCAATTTTTAGGTAAATATATAGGGTGTCCAAAAAGTGACTGAAGGGGTTTGAACTTAAATAGATTCTTTATTTTTGATAATATCCTCCTGTGATTTTAATGCAATCCAACTAAGACATTGGGAAATTTTTTAAAACTGCAAAATTCAAACAACCTTTATTTATGAAAAATAATGTCTTTTCAATGTTCAATGTATATTATCTTTCACTATGGCAATATCAAATGGCCACCATATTCCCCAGATTTGAGTAGCCCCAACTTTTTCTTGTGTGGATATTTTAAAGAAAGAACCTATGTAAACAAACCCCAACCCCGGCAAGAATTGAAGGAAAACATCAGGAACGAAATAAGAGAGTTAAATCACAATCCAGAGATTCTGCAATCTGCCATGTTTTGGGAAGAGCACAAATATGCGAAGCTGAAAATGGTCAGCATTTAAAACATTATTTTTCATATTGTTCGAATTTTGCATTAAACAACATATTTTCCAATATCTTATTCAAATTACGTTAAAATTACAGAAAATATAATCAAAACTAAAGAATCTATTTAAGTTCAAAACCCTTCAGTGACTTTTTGAACGCTCTGAATTTAACTAGCTGTGTATATCCGGCGTTGCCCGGGCTGCAGTGAAGTCATTTGTGTTAATTTATAGAAAATTATGAGAACCAGCTATGCAAAGACCCAACCACCTTTTCTGGTGACTCAGACAAAAGAGATTTATTATCTCTACCAATTTACTACATCTGCTTACTGTGCCAGCACACAGCCTTCTTGTAATCTTAAAAGAAAAGTGTATTATGTTACTTGTTATTAATTGTTTGTTCTTCGTAGTGATATAGGTCTTGGTGGTCATTCCATTCTGCAGCCAGGCGTGACTTGGAGGCCTCTAGGGGACATTAATGGTGTGAGAACTTAGCCCATTCCAAACAGGAGTAACTTTGCTAGAGAACTGACCGTGAGAGCTAGGATAATGCTGGATTTGCATATTCAGGTTGTGTCCACTGGTGGATGGGTTAATGGCTAGAGCGAACAAGCAGTTGCTACAAGGTTTGTTATGGTGGGTATTGTCAAAATTCTTTATCTTGTAGGTTTATATTATATCGACATGTTGTCTACAGAGTTTTATGGAGGTTGAGACAGGCAAAACCATTTGGGGTAGGGAAATTTAAGGATGCCTTGTTATAAGTCTTTTTGTTCTATGTTGAACGTGACCCATTCCAGAGC
>NC_136494.1:91582038-91607038 GCF_053919585.1 Euprymna scolopes
GCAGCAGCGCGTATATAAAAGAATAACAGTATCGTTACATTCCACGATCCAAATATTTATTTTTCATGCAAAACAGCTGCCCCAGCATGTTAAAATTTCGTACATTTCTTATATTAGTGGCCAGGTAAGGCCACAGGGGAGACAACTAAGCAAAAAACCCTAAGTAAAATTCATGCTAAAGAAGCAATACTGAAGTTGGCTTGCGAGGACACTATATATACAAATGTAGGCAAATTTGGGCATATTTTCTTGGTTTGAAAATATATGTTTTTTACCAACTGTCACAAAATTTTAACTATAGAATAGTATTATAATCTTCAAAAAGCCTTCAAATTTTTATGTAGTTTCGTCCTATAGACCCAAAGATATGAACATTTCAATATTCAATTTGGCTACGAGTATATATATATATATATATATATATATATATATATATATCCCCTAATTCTCTGGGCTTTATGGAGGGAAGACTAAAACTTGCTGCTATGATTTCAAATTATCTGAAATAATAGCAAGGGGAGACTTGATTCCAAATATTTCTCATATATTATATCTTCCTTCTTTCGGAAATAGGGTACAATTATGATACTCTTTGGCATAATCACATTGACACACCGGTTTTCGCCAAATCACCAAAGTTAAGCAACGTTGAACCGGACTAGTACCAGATGAGTAGCCATTTGTGAATTCTTGGCAGTGCATGTGCTCTCCGCTTATCTCGGCATTGTTTCCAGTCATCCTGTACCTCCACTTGCCACTGGTATGCACCACAAATTTCATGAGCAGGCACCCATGCAGTGGGTATCCATAGTTTGTCAAGACTGAAGGAAGCCACCACGATTATGAATGTCTCCAGTATTAAATATACACTGCGAATTCACTTTTTGTATGGAAACCAAAGAGGGGAGATATAACATATGAGAAATATTTGGAATCAAGTCTCCCTTTGCTGTTATTTCAGATTGTTTGAAACCATAGCAACTAGTTTTTGTCTCCTCTCCATCAAGGACAGAGGATTTGGGGAAATATAAGATATTTCGTAATTCATATGCAAAACTAGGAAAACAAATAACTATGATTGAAACATTTCATAGTTGTAAAAAAGTGCCAAAAATAGGCTCTGAATGATAGGTGACCTCTTTAATGTGCGACCTTAAGGGCAAATATCACATAGTCCACTACACAGTTCCGGTCATTACCTTTCCAACGAAGATTCATTTGTTAAGTTCTGAAGAATAGTTGCTGAGATTTGAAACTTATAAAATTGCCAAAAAAGGTGGTATATTTACCTATGTATATGGTATATCAATACTGGTAACCAAATTGAATATCGAAATGCTCTTATCTTTGGTTCTATGGGATGAAACTACATGTAAATTTGCAAGCTTTTTGAAGATTATAATACGATTCTATGGTTAAAATTTTATGACAATTGGTAAAAAAGACCCTATATTTGCAAACCAATAAAATATGCCCAAATTTGCCTGCATTTGTATATATAGTGTCCTGCAGGACAACTTCAATTTTGCTGCTTCGGTTGTCTCTCCTGTGGCCTTGGCAGGCCACTAACATATATATATATATATATATATATATATATATATATATATATAATTATAAAACTCAAATGACCTTGTAACGAGTGATGTAACCCACTTTTGGGTTTACAACATCCGGTTGCGCATGCACGCATAAACATTAACCCATAAAAACGTAAACAAATAGACACAAATCGCTTCTTTTGCAGATTTTGGCCTGCGCACGGAAATATTAACGTTATTATTTAGAAATTGTTATTAAACATAAGAAGAGTGGGGGTGTTTTGCAACTATTCTTTATTACAATTACACTGTCGTTATTTTCTTACAACTAAACAACTTTAATCCGTTGACAAACATAAGAACAATTGTAGTAAAGCCAAAACTACTACTATTACTACTCTCTATTCGTCCCTTTTCCTTCCTTCCTTCCTTTTACATTTTTTGTTTACATTTCTAGATACAAAATAGTTTTGTGAGAACGGTGAATTTGTTGACACATTTACTAATCTGTTTCAATATTAGTTTTTATTTTATTTTATTTATTTAGGTTTTATTATTTTGCTTCACGTTTTATCAATTATTTTTTCTTTTAGATTTGAAGTTTCTATAACTTGGTTGAAGGATTCCAATATGGGTTTTTCTTATATTTCTCATCGGTAGGTTCATGTGCGTTTTTGCTGCTAAATGACTTTCGTCAACGTTCGATTCGTAGGAAAATCATGTTTAATTTTCGATTTTTGAGCGATTATTCTGAGAAATAGGTAATTTTACACGAATAGGGATGATTTTTTTTTTCATGTTTGAGTGATCCATCCGTGATTTTTCATTTTAATATACTTTCATAGAAATGTTTCTGTTATGTAAAAAAAAAACTATTTTTTTATGTCAAAAGTGTCACGCTCATACATGAATTCCATAGCTAATATAACATACTGACCCAACGGGTCACGGATAGTCTAGTATATATATATATATATATATATATAGAGAGAGAGAGAGAGAGAAAGAGATATACCACCTTTTTTGGCAATTTTATAAGTTGCAAATCTCAGTGACTATTGATCAGAATTTAACAAACGAATGTCCACTGGAAAGGTAATGACCTGAATTGTGTAGTGGACTATGTGGCATTTAAGATTCGATCATCCATCATACAGAGCTTAGTTTTGGCACTTTTTACAGCGATGAAATGATTCAACCATAGTCATTTGTTTTCCTAGTTTTGCATATAAATTACAAAATATCTGATATTTCTCCAAATCCTTTGGCCTTGATGGAGGGGAGACTAAAACTTATTGCTATGGTTTCAAATGATCTGAAATAACAGTAAAGAGAGACTTGATTCCAAATATTTCTCATATATTATATCTTCCATCTTTGGTTTTGATACATAAAGTAAATTTCACAGTGTATAATGACTATTTGATACTGGAGATATTCATAATCGTACCCTATTCCCAAGAGAGGGGGCATATAATATATGAGAAATATTTAGATTCAAATAATAGTCTTTTTAAAGTTAAGGACTGTTTTTTCTCTGTGTGTGTGTGGGGGGGGTGGCAATGAATAAAGAATTTTAGAACCTTGCATATGTGTGGAACCAACCGTTGTTATCATTACTCTGAGTACATTGTCACATAAAGTGTTCAGACTTGTCAGGATCCAATGTGTGTGTGTGTGTGTGTGTGTGTGTGTGTATGTATATATATATATATATATATATATATATATATATATATATATATATATATATATATATATATATGTGTGTGTGTGTGTGTCTGTGAAGTTGAAAAGTGTCGACTAATAAAAGTATCTTGAAATGGAAAGTATAGAATAAACAAATAAACTAGATTTTTAAATTCAAAATTAATCAGAAAAAAAAGAAAGAAAGAAAATTCTTTTTCGCATCTAAAAGCGTGTTCTAAAACAGTTTATTTATCTGTTTATTTTATACTTATATATATATATATATATATATATATATATATATATATATATATATATACTGCAGGGAGGTCACCTTTTACCAAGGTCGAAAGGTCCCTCGAGGACAATGATTGATGAGTGCCAAGTGACTAGTGAAGCAACACAGTGATGATTACTAGGGATAGGAAAACAGCATATTCTTTTCATTGTTTTGACTCTCGAGTTTGTATCCGTTGATATCTTATATTTTATATAGAGTGATGTGGTCCTCGGTTGATTTGCTGTGTCTAACTGTGTCGGATATCAACTCGAGAGTTAAAATAATGAAAAGAATATGCTGTTGTCATAGCCATCATATTATTTTCATATCATTTCTCTTCATGCAACAGATGATTCAACCTTTACTGGCCAGATTTCATTTTTTGTACATCATCAAATTTTGTACACATGTTTTTAGTTGACGCGGGTAATGCTTTGCTAGTTAGTAATGACTGAAATTTCCTCCAAACTCTTGCAATCACAGAAGTTCCAGCTTCTCTCTCTGCTCCAATCACATCACCAAGGTAGCAAAACTTCTGAACAACATTAGATATATTTGTATCGGCGATGGCGACAAAAGGAAAATGAATAACTTTCTTGTTGTTTTCATCGAAGTTCTTTTTGTGAAAAAATAATATCTCTTCCGGTCTTTCTGCCTTTGTGATTTGGTCCCTTGTTTTTTTTATATTTTGCTCAAAAAAACAAAAAAACAAAAAAGAAATGCCGCTTTGTAATCAAAAGGTCTGTATTCGTTTCGGGTCACCATTTTATAGGAGAGAAATGTTGTGCATTTCTCTCCTAATAATTACTTAAATAAACACAAGGCCAAACGACATTGCTTTTAACAAAACAATAATAAAATGTTTATTAAAAAAAAAGCGAGATTATATCTCACACTGGAGAAAAAGAAAGAAAGTGTAAATGTCTGTTTGAAGGTGTCGTCTGCCATCAGACTGCAGTCGTCAACAAGTAGCAATAGGAGGGGTGAGTGAGAGAGGTCTGTATAGATCGCTTGCTGGCGTCTCTCTGGCGATCGCAGCTGAGATCCCAAGGACTAAAAATAGACCTTAAGAGGACAGCTCAAATCAATTTGCCCTGCCAACTGATTGGTCAGTGTGGCCGAATCACTTTGGCACCGGGCATTGATCCGCTTATAGTAAAGAGGTTGTTAACTGCTACAACATCATTGAAGAATAATAATTTACCTCAAGCAAAAAAAAAAATGTACATTCTCTCGAAAGTAAATAAGAATCAGGATATTCAAATATACATATTAAGAAGCAAAATGTACACAAAAACAAACAAAAAAAAACAGAAACAAAATGTCCTTTTGCTTTTTATCAAGACATAAATGTTGCAGGACGACATCATAGTGAGCATAATGTTACCTCAGATAATATCTAAGGAAATAAGGTTGAACATTCAAGTGGTCCCTGAAGATCATGCCTGCAAGTGCACACCACGCGTCCAATTTCGCATGTGAATCATACAGCATTGGGACCAAGGTCACCTAACATTTAAAATGATGTTCAAAACTTAAGAATGATAGAGAATATAATTTTTTTTTTACTCAAGGGAGTCACCATTCATCAAGTCCTGAAGGCCACTCATGGATAAGGGTTAATGGGTGTATGATGATCACTGGGACAACAGTAATCGTTAGTGTGAAAATCGGGTATAATTTAATTATTTAATGAAAGGGCTCAACAAAAAGTTGTTTGCATTAGACTTAAAGACAGCCATAGTGTAGTCAAATGGAAAGCAGGCCATCAGAACAAAGTTCCACAGGCGGACAGTTCTAGGAAAAAAGCTCTGATCAAGTAATCTGCATTTAGAGTTAGACACAGATAAAGAGTGGTCGGAATTGTTGATAGTAGTTGTAGCTAGACGAGTGTTTTTTATAGGAAACTTAAGATGAAGAATAAACTTGACACCTCAATCATGCCAGTAATAAATGGAATGGGTTTGGCATGAAACCATAACTGACACAACTTAAAATGCGATTCTTTTTCCAAAGCAAATAAAGTACATACGTTCAAATAAACTTAAGATATAAGAACAATGTTTTTTTTATTATTCTGTCAGAAACAATTTACTTTTATTTCTGATACAAAATAAATATTTAGATCAATGCTTTACCATATATAAATATGCCGTTTTTGCTTATTTGGCATAATGGTAAGCTAATGAACCAGGAGATCGTGGTTCAATGCTAAGTTGAATCATACTTTATCAAGGCCCAAAAGCTACTTGAGGATAAGGGTTGATTAGTTTCAGGTGGCCGGTGAGACAACACTGTGTAGATTATTAATAGTGGAAATTGGTAGGATTTGATTATTTGAAAGGGTGTCTCAATAACAATTTGTTTACATTGTATTAGGTATATGGGGGGGGAAGAGGAGGGAAAGATGGTGTTTACTTATTTCGAGTCAATGTTTATATCTATGGCATATCTTTGAGTGGCCTCTCGGCCTTAATATGTGGTGACGCCTAGGTAAAAAAAAATATCAGCCCTTTTGGGGTTTAAATCTATATATCTATAAAAACAGAGATGTGTGTGCCACAGACGATTTCTGATTGGTTAATCCAATAATCACATCTCCTAAAAAACTATGGTTCCTGTGCTCTTAACTTTACCATAAAATATTATGATCTTATTTATTGTCCATCTTGGAAGGGTTTAATTTTTTTCTAACTTGCCATTTACAAATTACAAAAATATGAAACTTACACCAGACATCACAATCCAACCTCTGACACAACGTCCGCCATTCTGGCGCTAGCTGCACACACGTACACACAACACGAAAACAAACGCTGGACAGATTATTAGTACTACTACTACTACCCAGCACACGCGCACACACGCACACACACTCTTTAAAACGTGTTCTTTTGAAGAGACGATTTTTTAAAGCTGTTGACACACATGTTTTAAAAATCTAGCAAAAATTAATTTTCCTGAAATTTTTAAATATTTAAAAATAAATTATGCCGGCTGATAAAATTTTAAAACTTTTTTTTAAAGCTAGAAAGATAAAATTTAAAAATACTTATTTATATATATATATATATATGAAACTAAACTAAAAAAAAAAAACGCACGTTCACTCGTGGTCTTTTCATTTCGGGTTTGTATTACTGTACACATAGATTCGAAAAAGTTGTCAAAAAACACATATATAACAAATAAATGTTATCAAAGGCAAGATAAGTTACTTTTCTACCAAACTGGATATATTTTTCGTGTTTTTATTCAATGTAACATATTTATTCAGCTCGAAAAACGGGTTTGTATTACTGTACACATAGATTCGAAAAAGTTGTCAAAAAACACATATAACAAATAAATGTTATCAAAGGCAAGATAAGTTACTTTTCTACCATATTGGATATATTTTTCGTGTTTTTATTCAATATAACATGTTTATTCAGCTCGAAAACCATACAGTGTTTACCAATGTATTGGAAAATTCAAGATGGCGCCTCACTCCCTCTTTAACACGGTAAGTATGGGAAAAGGTGTTATAAATAAAAAACTAGAAAGAATACTATTAAAAACCCGCCGAATATATGTCAAGCTATGTCATGGTAACATATATTGAGCGAGTTTTTAACAGTATTTTATCCAGTTTTTTATTTATAACACCTTTTCCCAAACTTACCGTGTTAAAGAGGGAGTCAGACGCCATCTTGAATTTTCCAATACATCGGTAAACACTGTATGGTTTTCGAGCTGAATAAGCATGTTACATTGAATAAAAACACGAAAAATATATCCAGTTTGGTAGAAAAGTAACTTATCTTGCCTTTGATAACATTTATTTGTTATATATTTGTTTTTTGACAACTTTTTCGAATCTATGTGTACAGTAATACAAACCCAAACATTCATTTTGATTTAAAAAAAAAATTCATTTTGATTAAAAAAAATTGTTTAATTTTAATATTTGTTTATTGTCTTAACTCATATCAAATGTTTTGCTTGTGTTCTGCTTCAAATATTCATAATCTTACATGCATAATTTTCATTTAATTATATTAAATAAACTTCAAGTTTACTACAAATCAAATCGTGTTCCTTCACTTTTTGAAAATGTAATTTATAAGTAATTAAAGAACGCATTCTAATCTTTAAAATCAACGAAATATTCAATTGCTTATAATACTTAAACAAACAACTTGTGTTTTTTTAATTATTTTTTTATTATTAATATTAGATGAGTTTCAATATAAATCATCGTGTTCTTTCTTTATTTCTTTATTTTAATCCAATTTTGAAGTTTTGTAACGCTGTCTGTAAAAATTACTGTTCATTATTGACAGTCTAAGAGTTCCACATATCTTGCTTGTTGGGACCTCGGCGATGACGTCATTTTTTCAGCTGGCCGGCCATCTTTATAACGAAGGCCACGCCACCATCCCCCCCACCAAAAGGGGAAGCCTGGCATTTTCTCACCCGAAAGGGGGGAGCTTGGCAGTTTCTCCCCCAAAGGAGGGAGCCGGTGCCCCCCCCCCCAAGGGTGGGGGGGGCGAAGAGGCCAGGAGGAGGTGACTTTTTTCTTTGGGGGGGGGAAGCCTCCAGGCACCCTCCTCCCTGAAGGTGGGGTTGAGGATTATCTCTCCCTGAAGGGGGGAGGCCGGCACCAAGCATGTAAATCCAGAGGGGTGACTTTTTTTGTTACCCCTCGGAGTGGGAAGGGGGCCGATCACCCAGGCAACGCCGGGTAACCCCTGCTAGTGTAAAATAAAAGCAGAACGTACGTTTTTATATTTTCTTCACATCTCTTGACCGTGTCGGTTTGCTTAGACAGAAAAGCTCATAACAACAACATAAGTCTCATTCTCTGGGGAATTAGGACTTTATGGGTTTCATGGTCGAATGGTGCACCCCTGTTCTCTGCCTATCCTTAGAAGCAGGATGGGAATTTCTCTATTGATTAATCTTTCATATATAGCTGCCTCTCGTCGCTCCACGAGAGTGTAAATTTTCTACTTAACTCTCGAACTGAAGACTCGAACTGTGAACTGTAGACTAACTTCTAAGCACATGCTCCCTCCTTTTTAGTTTATGGGCTGTAATTCTCGCACCCAAAATACATTCATTGACCCATCTTGCAACGCAGATGCACGTCCTGTCAATGGAAGTCCTGGGTTTGATCTTTGTCATCAGTCACCTTTGTGTCACCAGTAACTTTTTGCACTCCTTGGCACAAACAAGTTGCGTTCAGTACCGCAATGATCGCATTATTGACACACAATCATTAGACTTAAAAATTACCATGTTATATTCAGTTGAGAAGAAGGGAAGTTCTAGAAACTTTGCTCATAGAATTTTCGTTTAGTTTGTGGTTCAGATAGAGTGTAAAAGAAACTTTTGATAGTGGTTGTAGTTAGACGGGTGTGTGTTGAGAATGTTTTACAGGAGGCACCAAAGATTTTAATGTATAGAGGGACGGCTCAGTTGTACTTCTTGAGGCTAGAATCGTCGTAGTTGACAGGCTACTAGGGATAGTTCACTGTATAAGGAAAGTGGGGGGTGTCCATGTTTTTCTACATGTATAAATCTAAAAATATAAGAGAACCACGTGGTTCCCACTCGCTAACATTACCGTCAACCCCAATATTGTTTCTGTAGTTTTCTAATTCATCTTGTCTTCTGGGTTGTGTCATCGTCTCTCACACATTATTATCGACCCTCTACATGCTAAGGTTCCTATTGTTGAGGCCATGTTCGTCATTCAATACATCAATTCATTTCATCATCTTGACTTCCCAAACATCTCTTGATCTTGTCCAAGCAGGAACCTGCATTCAACTGGCAACCGTTGTTAACTGCCACAAACCCGACTCCACCCCCCAATCGTTCCTAACTGTTGTCAAGACTGTCGCAAAATTCACAGCCACACTAAAAATTGCCCACAACTAATTGAATATATCTACAGGTCTTTTGTTCACTACATCTAACAATCATATTCAGCTTTATTTGTATACTCTGGTGAATAACTTCCTTTTCATTGTTCTGCCGATGAACCCATTTCCACATTTCTTTTGTCATACAGTTTTTCCCCCACACCCCAACACTTGTGCGGTGATGGTGGAACGCTGATAATATCACAAAAACAAAGGATCATATAATAGCTGGAATTACATTTGGTGTATTATTAGATCTGTAGATGTTGCTTTCAATTTTTAGTCGGTACTTATCAGATTAGTTCTTACAAAAGAAAGCCATGAATTCCCCAGTATCTCATAAAATGTGGGGCTGTATTGAAAACAGCTATTATCATTTTGTTTGAGCCTGGCATCTCATGGCATGATAAAACAATAATGAATATATATATATATATATATATATATATATATATATATATATATATATATATATATATATATACACACACACACACACATATATATATATATATATATATATATATATATATATATATATATATAAACGAATGTGTGTAACGTCTTCAATCGAAAGTTATCGGAAAGATTCCCCATTAATGACACGCTTTTTGTATATTTAGTGTATACTTGTCACGAGTCACATGACCTTGGTTGCACTTTTCCAATTTTCCTAGTCAGTGCGTGCAACAATAAATTTCTCTTCCTTTCTAAGTATATCGATAAATTTTCCTATGAAGACATTTTTCGATCGGAGATCTTTAATGTTGGTACATTTTCCTATAAGGGCATCTTCTATTCTGATTCAACTCCCTATCTTGGATCTGTATTGCCTCCATGTATAAAGAATCTTATTTAGATGGGATCGTCTCCCCCACCCCACACACACACAAATTTTTCATCCAGAGTTTTATTTTTAATATCTAGTCTAGTATAGATGTTTACCACCTCCACTTTATATATATATATATATATATAATATAATGTAAATTATTTTCAATTTCATAAAGTTACAGAGAAAATGTGTTGAAAGCTTAATATAATAGCTTAAGTATTACAGCTTTAAATGTCATAATGAGAAAATACAATCGTAGTTGTTTTGTTTAAGAGCTGTATTATATTTCCCCCAATACCATCGTTTACACCACACACACATGCATAATATATTCAGAATTAAAAATGTTAAATCTTGTTACTGTCTAAATAGACTTTCCTGCAGGGACTTCAATATGGCTATCCCTTTTTTACATCTATATATATATATATCTGTATACTATTTTAAATATTACTTCTTTCAAACTTTAAAGCTTTCAATTTTTGTTCTAGCCAGCAAAATTTTAGCTAGTCTATATAAAATTTGTTTTGTGTTGAAACTCGACTGAGCACATGGAAATAAATGACTACAACACAAAAGTAAAATAGAACAGATATATTGAGAGCAAGAAAGTATATACAATATTTACATAGAGTTCGTTGGTATAGTAATATAGAGACCGTCCCTGGAGAAGGTGTTGGCTGAGGAGTTATTGATTCTCGAGCTCATTGTCTCTGAGTCTCTCGTTGGGTCTCCCCCGTCTTTACGGTACCAACCATATTTATATGGTTGACACTCCACATATGCTAATTAGGTGAATCCTACCACAGCATTTTGTTAACTGTTTTTCGTCTGAAGAAAAAAGCCAATTTTTTAAGCTTTATGGAATAAAAAAATAATT
This sequence comes from Euprymna scolopes, assembly GCF_053919585.1. Lineage (NCBI taxonomy): Eukaryota > Metazoa > Mollusca > Cephalopoda > Sepiida > Sepiolidae > Euprymna > Euprymna scolopes. The sequence goes on from NC_136494.1 coordinate 91,593,176, forward strand.
AACTTTATCTTGCGTTCCTTGTGTTCGGACAATAAATGTTGTAAATAATAATTTGCAAAACTTTTAACTCATTTCATATATGTATATATAGTGGTCGTCTACTCGTTTACAAGTATGGCCACCCTTTGTGATACTCGTGTAAAGCTTCCAAGTGAGATGTGTGAAGGGAACGTTTTAGACAGGAGTTATTTGCAGGACATTCGATTTTTAAATTTTCACCGTTTACATTCCTGGTACATACCTAAACATTTTCAAAGATTTATTTTGCTTAAATTCTTGCCATGTTATTGCATGATTTCCGTTTAGCAACATACGCTAAATGTGGAATTCTTGTGTGGCTACTTGAATTTGTTTAAGCTCTGACTTTTTCCAGAAACGTATGTAAGTTTTCTTTGCTCGAAAATTGACATTAAATCATAAATGCTATAACTCTGATCTTTTATTTATTCATTCATTTATTTATAAATAAATAAGTAAAAAAAAATTGTTCTTAGCTTTAACACTTTATTGCAGTTTCACAGTATTATGAGATTATTAGAAATGAAGCATGGTGTTTTTTTTGGGGGGGGGGTAAAAAGGCAAAACCTAATGAGAAGATGAATTATATACCCATGTTTATTTATGTATATTCTCGCGATAGTAAATGATATGTGTAGCATGGAGAGAAACCATATGAGAATATGATATATGTATAATATAGGAGTCCTTCGAACGCGGACGCGTGCTTATATTTGATGATTTCAAAATAAGATTAAATCTGAGCAGTATAGAGACCTGTGTGCAGAACAGGTTACATTACTTGGCCTTTTGGTCAAGATCAAAGTGTAGTATCTGTTCTTCAGATGCTGCACTTCTATTTCTTGTTCTCTTTCGGTGGAGGAGAAATCCTTCACGACTGAGACAATTTTTATTTTTGTACCTTTTCTCCACGTTAAAAAACGACCCTGGTGTCTAACTCTGTCCCGTGGGGAGGCATAGTAAATAGGTACATTAAAAGAATGGATGAAAGCGCTTGGGTTAGTAGATATAGGAAGTTGAGATAGCAAGATCAGTTTGTAAGATAAGGCCAAAGCAAAAATGAGAGAAGACGATAAAGATGATTGATGAAAAGAAAGATAAATAAAGACTTGATCAGGCTTATATCTGATGAGCTCAGAGGAAGATTAAAAGTAAACAGATTTTATACTGCCGAAGTCTAAAACAAACATGGCTGAAATGCATTAAGCAAAATTCAGAATTCAAATAAAGAATTACTATGTGTTAGCAAAATACAGCAAGATCAAAGACTTTATGATTATTAGATTATCCAACCCCAAAATTGGTCCATTTAGAAAATAAAGCCTTTTGTGATGACAGAGTAATGTAAAAAAAAAAAAAATAAATAAAACTATTTTGTAAGTATACTTATTGAACTGTTTTATAACGTTCACTTAAACAAATGGTCTAAACCATCTTTGTTGCTCATAATCTCTCTTCCACAGAAGAGACGTTGCGAGCCTGTCTTTGTTTTATTGTTATTTTCATGGCAGGTGCTCGTCTGAGCTCCAATTTCTGGTCCCCCCTTCGCCAATCTTTCACGAAAAACACCCGCCTGGCTGAAAACAGTCATTAATTTTCCCCACTCTTTATCTGTGCCTAAATTCAAGCATAGATTCCATGAGCACGACTGTGGAACTCTCTTCCGATTGCCTGTTTCCCACCTGACTACAATTTGAATGTCTTCAAGTCCAACATAAACAAATTCCTGACAAACCGCCTCCTTAAGTAAGGTACTTTGTTGAATCTCCATTTCTAACGATTACTACGATACTATCCCATTGATTACTGTACACGCAATAACCGCTGGTGACCTCTATGTAAAAAAAATATATATACCATGCATGGTTGGCAACTATTTACACATCAAAGTAGATTCTTTTATCACAGTGCATTATCTCCCACCCTGATCACTCATCTAAATTCTAGCCAAGCTAAATGTTGTTTAATGTCGATAATAAGACGAGAACGTGTGTGTCAATGTTATGTAGCCGTAAAGAAAATAAGAATAAAATAAAATTACTTTTATAAATATTCACTTTTCCTTATTGGTACCGAATATAGATAATTTTCTTTTAGCGATGTTTACTCAGTAAACCAAGCAAATGCAAATTAATTTCATTATAATTTAAAGGATTTCAACTTGGTCTTCATCGATTTCTCTTTGTATTGAAGTGTTTGAAGAGTTAATAATTTGACACTGATTCTAATTTATAGGCGCGCGCCGTTAATGTCTTTAATTCGATCAACAATTTCGTTTATTGCTTTCAAGGCATATCTTCAAGCTGATCCATTTTGATTAAAAACAAACATGCCCCTTTTTTTCTAATCAGGTTATAAAGAATTTATAAGATCAAAAGAATCAGTGGAAATTAATCTCTCCATTTATGTAAGTAAATTAATAATCCTTGTAATAGTGTATAGTAGGGTCACCAATATGTGGTTAGTGCATGTTGGGGTAACCAATATGTGGGTAACGCATGCTGGGGTCACCAATATCTGGGTACGCATGGTGGGGGTCACCAATATGTAAGTTGTACATGTTATATCCTTACAATGTTATAAGGAAAAAATCAATTCACTTTTATGAATGGGAACTTTTATGTAGAAGTTATTTAGAAAATGTAAAACAGTTTATTTTGTGATGTTAAAAGATTGTATTATAGATAGATAAATAAATAGATAGATAGATAGATAAAGTGTCAATATCACACATATATAAATAGACAGTCTTTCATTTTGGTAAATGATGAGGAAATGATGTTGAAAAAAAAACCCTCTTAATTATTAGTATTAGTAATAAAGCTACTTCATAGATCTGCAACATATAACGTTGGGTATGTGTGTATTTTTTTATATTCATATGCACAGAATTAACTCCTAAACTAATTAATCAAGTATTATGAATTTTTAACACAGTGGCTTTGGTAAGTTGTCATAATATCGGCCATATTTAATTTAGTTTTGTGCATAGGTAGTAAAAAGGGGGATAGGTGCCCTTTGTTAAAATTCAGACAAAATATTTTTTTGATTGAAACCGAAACTAAATAGCGTTTTGTGTTTGTGTTTTTGGTGCTTAAGATGACAACAAATCAAAAAGTTAAGCAATGTCAATGTGTTAAGTTTGAAAATTTACAGAAATTATTATAGAATTTTAAAATCTCTTCTATTGTCATTGAATTATTTTTATTTATTTATTTATTTTTTTTATTATTGCAGACTGTACCAAAACAATTCTTGCCAGTGAACGGTGGGGTGGCTTCATCCAAAGCCCAGATTATCCACTGAAATACAAACCAGTCACCCACTGTGAATGGCGTATTAAAGCCCCTTCAAATTCAAGCAGAATCTTGCTACAGTTCACAGTATTGAAGTTAGAAGGCGAGGGCAATTCTGACCAAAATGAAAACAGTAAGTCTTCAAGGATTACTTTCTTTGCATTCTTTTATCTTTTTTTTTATAATTTGCTTTAATTCATTTGCGGTCCTGGATATGACCTGAAACTATATCCGATGGTGAGGCCCCGACTTGCGGGCTTTGGGGAGTGTGGAGCAACCCCTTAATTGGCATTGCTCCCAGGTCCACTCTGACCCGGAGTGGTAGTACTTGTTAGGGTCCCAACTGTGGGTTAAATAGAAAACGACTTGAAAAAAAACAAATATATTCTATTAAAAACCTTTCTTCAAAATCACTTGATTAGGCATTAAATAACCTGAAAATGGTTGATAAGCCGTATAACAAAAACAACCAACTAACCGAGTAAATTTGATTTATAACGTAAAAATTTATAATAAATTTGATTTATAATGTCAAAATTTATAATAAATTTGATTTATAACGTAAAACTACTAACAAACGTTTAGATGCTACCTTTATTTTTTAGTTAGCTTGAAATTTATTATTCTTCCTATATGTACCTATAACTATTGCGTATATTTATTCAGCATTTTACATTTAAACAACCGTTTTTAAAATAGCAAAAAGCTAATACGTACATTGATTTAAACGAATACCTTTAAAATTCTGGCTCTATTTAATAGCATATACAAAAACAAAACTGTCCGCCCACTCTCTGACAAACCCTAGTTTATTGACAATGAAACAACTAATTTTAAGAAATTAAAAATACTCGAATTTATCTTCATCAAAACTCAGCAACCTAAAATTAATAATATTGCCCATGAAACCAGTATTAATATAGTAAAATGCTTATGCAATAAGATTTTATTTTTAGACGCTCATTCTAGCATCACAGAATTTAAATTGTTAATGTCTTCCCTGGAACAGTGTAAAAAAACAGTGACGCGCAGAGAACTTTTTCAGGACAGTGAAAAAAACCGCAAAAATATAGTAATGAAAACTGTCTAAGTGGGGCACAGGCCTATAATACATTCCTCTGAAAAGGGCACTTTTAAAACAGGAGTAAAAAGGGTAGGTGCTTGGGTACCCCCCGCCTGCACATCTCTCGTGAAAACCTTCTCCAAGCATCTTACTTCACAGCTAATTTTTGAAATTCTTTTCTTTGGCTTTTTTTTTAATTCATTTGCTTTTCGATCTGACGATGAGGAATCGAAAACGCTCATGATACATGCAGAACTTATATTAATTTTTGATTTAACTGAAAAAGAAAAAATCGCAAAAATAAAAAGGGATAATTATGCAAGAGGTTTCTGTTATTTTTAATAATGTTTGTTTCATTCAATAACTAGATCTTTATTCTCATCTTGTATATAAATAATCTGGATTTTCTCTTTTGTCACTAGTTTCAATAGGAACATAACAGAACACTTTCAAACAAATCTTTTAAACTTTCATCATATACAGCACTTCCTAAAACGTGTTTTTAAAAACTACGTATACATTTCACCCCGCCCCCCATTTAAAAATTATTACATTTATTCTGAACAAAATTCCTCTCTCAATTTTTAAAAAAATGCCGGCAAAGATACTGAATATTTTTAGTTACTCTAAAATTTAATAATATATATAAAGTTAATAACGGAAGTTAATATATGGCATGAACACACACTAGTTCTCGTTAGATGACTGAAGTTAAGCAGCATTGGTTTGTTCAGTAGTAGATGGATGACCATTTGGGAATAACAGGTCCTGTATGTAAAAGAACGTCGACACATCAGTGCATAACGGCAAAAACGTAATGTCGTCATCTTCCTTGACTTTTGATATTCTCTGGAAACTTCCTACTTCAAAGGAATATGGCTCAACACATCTAGGGTGAATGCGACTTCCTTGGTTACATAAAAAGTTAAGACATGTACTGATAATATTTCAAAACTGCTAAAAACAAAGTAGAGCTTTATAGATAGATTATATTTATACAAAAATTACAGGGCGGAACGATAAAATTGTCGCCTTAGAAAAGACAACATGATTCCATTTCCATTTGATCTAAACCGTTTTTTGGGGGTGGGGTGCAGATCAATTACTATTTAATCAGTTGTGTACAAATCTCAAGAGTGATAGGAGCCTTCTATCATGTTTGAAAGTGACACAATATGCATCAAGCGAGATTAGAGATGCGACCCAAGTTATGACAACAACACTATTACCAACACCCTCAAAATGCATCTCTGTATTATCACGAATAACAGGGATGTTCCTAGGGTAATGAAAATAATGTTTCCAGCCATAGTTATGGTCTGTGGTTTCAAATGAGGGACACATCATGCCACCTCACATCTTCTAAGTCGACTTGTAAGTCTATAAGTGTACCTGGATGTGCTGAAGATTGTCGTGATCCTCTTGTGCAATCAGGTGGCCGCTGGCAGACTTTGACTGTGGCAGCAGGACTCGGCACCGACCCACGTTCAAAGAGACCCAGGCTTGGAGTGCTACGATTTTGTACACTTTTCTGACTGGCCCCACTGCTTCTCTGACCTGAACCAGCTAGACTACTTCATTTCATCGAGAACACCACAACCATGACCTTCCACAACACCAAAACGAGCCTGATCGCTAACATCTGCTGAATATTAGCCAGGCTTCTACTGGGGCTTGTGGAAAAGGCATGCTCTCAGTTCCAGACGCGTATCGAGGCAGTGATTGAGGCAGAAGGCGGCTACATTGAATAGATGTCAGTTTTACTGCATAATCAAGTTATCTGAACTGATTTTTTCCATAAAAGTTTTAAAATAAAGCTGTAGTGTTGTTTTCTTTAGGTCGACAAATTTATCATTTCATTGTGTATATATATATATATATATATATATATATATATATATATATATATATATATATATAGGGGACACTTGATATACAAAAGATTGGGACCGCTGGCACAAATTTGATTTGGTTTGTAGTCTGTAACAGTAGCTTCTATGGAGTGAAAATAGAAAATAATTGCAACAGCAGGCGTAAGTTGACAAAACGTGTCATATCTATGCATTCGCAAATATACATTTAAACTTTAAATACGTTATTTCTAAAGATGTTATATGCATGTAAACTTAACTCGGATATTAACGAATAATGCTGGAGGGCTACATTTTTGTTATTGATTCTAGCTCATGGCATTAAGTCATACTTTTAGGGTTTTTTTTTCTTTACTTTTGAAATCACTGGGTACAATATAATAATCAATAGATAATTGACTATATAATAAATATGCATAAAATAAAATATGATATTCAAGCGTATTTTACGACTAGATAATGCCGAGAGGCATGTTAGTATTAGAATAATGAAATTCCAAACTGTATAAAATTTAGTTTCATATAATCGTTGACCATTATTCATAATCTTTCTGATTAGTGCTAGTTACAGACACTAGAAGTTAAAATATTTAATGATTTGCAAACACACACACACACATACACGTCGAATACAAAATCACGTATATATGCATTTATTGGTGTACCTATAAGTCTCTGAATGCAAATATTTATAGACATATATATTATACATGTATATATGCATACCTGCAAATATATGTATATTTTATTACTTACATTTCAATATATGCACATTTTTATATATGTGCACGCGTCTATGTGTGAATACATGAATATATATATATATATATATATATATATATATATATAATCTACGCGTATATATTTATAAATGAAGTAAAACGGAAGAAATTTCCAAAGTTCTCGAAGAGATATGGTTATCGATAATTGATTCCATTGATAAAAGCAGTTTCGGAACGGAATATTGATCAGTCCCGGTAGAGCTGAGATTTCCGGCTGTCATGTCGGCCTGTGTGCTTTGCATGGCTCTTATGAAACAGGAGGAGGAGGAGGAGGAGCAGGAGGAGAAAGCAATTATTTGCGGAAGATTAAGTTTGCATTACTCCACCAAGATAAGCCTGTAAATCTCAGGTCAGATCCTTCGTGTGAGCATATACAAGTCTGATGGCCAGACGCCACAAGTCAATTCTCTAATTTCAGGAGGTTAGATTTGCTTATACAATTCGATAAAGATTATCACCTTCCACTGGAATTATTAACATGCCGTTCTGTGACAGCAGCAGCAGCAGCAGCAGCACGGGCCGCACTAACGGCGCTATAAGTGACGAGCATGAAATATTTAAGATCCGAATAATAATAATATTTCAAATTTTCTATCTATATAATTGTACTATGTATAGATATATACATGTATATATGTTGACCGTGAAACTAGTACAGGTTTTTGCGATGTATATCTCTTTCATTTTGTGTAAGAATTTGAAAAAACTTTTAAAATAAGTGTAAAATATGATGGAAAAAATGAAATTCGACACCTTAACTGATCTAATAATTCTTTTTTAAAAAACGGGCATTTTCACCTGGTAAATATGATAAGACCACTTTAATAAAATCTGCTAGTTTTGAAAAAATGAAGACGAAAAGCTTTCTATGTTACTAAAAGCAACTTGTTAGTGGATAAAAAAATCTTACTAAATTATAAATGGCAAAAGGGAAACCATTATCAGAGTTTGAGAGATGAAGGATCTTTGAGCTTAATAGGGGTGGACTCTCCCATAGATCCATTGCAAACGAAGTGAATCGTAGCAAAACGGTCATCACAAATTTTTTAAGAAATCCAGATCAATATGGGCACAAAAAGAGTCCAGGTCGACCAAAAACAATAACCCCATCACTGGATCGCCATATCAGAAGAAATTTAAAAAAAATCTCCAGTATGAACTCAAGTCGATTGAAAAGCCAAACAGCAGCAGAATGTAGTCCTAAAACCATCAGAAGGCACCTGAAAATGAAGGGTTTCGATCATTTAAAGCGACTGCAGAAACCACGTCTTCTTGAACAGCACAAAACTAACCGACTTAAATATGCTTCCGAATACCAGACTTGGGAGGAAGAGAAGTGGGGAAAATGTAATTTTCTCTGATGAGAAACAGTTTAATCTAGATGGTCCAGATGGATTTCAACACTATTGGCATGATAAAAATTTGACCAAAGAGACTTTTTCAACTCGGCATAGTGGAGGAGGGTCTTTAATGATCTGGGGTACTTTCTCGTCAGCTGGGATCCTAAAGTTGTAAGTAGTGAAAGGCCGGCAAACGTCATTGAAGTACATTTCAATGCTTGAAAATGCTTCTATCAGGACTGAAGGTCCATGTCTGTGTGGAAGAAATTGGATTTTCCAGCAAGACAACGCTGCGATACACACTTTTCGACAAGCACGAGAATACTTTTCTTCAAATAATATAGAATTGTTAGATCATCCAGTCTGTTCTCCGGACCTCAATCCCATTAAAAATCTTTGGGAATGGATGGCAAAAGAAGTGTTCAAGGATGAAACCCAGTATAATTCGATAAAGGAACTTTCTGATTCAGTTTTCCTTAAAATTCCTTCGCAACTGATAAAAAATTTAGTCGCAAGAGTATTTTTGAAGTAATTCGTAATAATGGAGGCTATACTAAATACTGAGACCCTTTTTAGCAATTTATAATTGCCTTTTGTTAGATAAATTATCAGTGGTCTTATCATTTTGACCAGGTGAAAATGTTTGTTTTTTAAAAAATAATTATTATTTTAATTTCACTTCAATAAAACTTCACAATGATTCATCAGAATCACATGCATAAAATAATTATATGACTAAATAGCAAAAACAATAACAACAATAAAACCCCAACAAAACAAAATGAGTCTGTATAGCTTCCATATTCAACAAACTTTCTCAAATAAAAAAGGATGCACCTGAAAAAAAGGTGTAAACGCTGTAAAAATCACAACCAAAATTTAAACAATTTTTTCGTGCTTCTTATAGATCTAATAGCTTTAAAATTAGTTAGCAGCTATGCGAACACATATTTAATATTGGCATAGACTATAAAATATAATTAATAATTGGACGTTTTAATTCGTTTAGTGTTATAAACGATGAATTTAAAAATGGAAAGGAAGAAACAAAATGTTCAAGGACTCATCTGTTCTGTGTGTTTTCTTCAAGTGAATGTCGGTTTGAATGTAATTGTTTTTGTTAGCTGTTTTCAAATATGAAGTATTTTCTTTCGGCTTTAGGTATTCAGTGTCAGGTTATTAGGATAGAAATAGGGATCGTTTTGCCATCTTCGTTTTGTAGTCATTTCATTCATCAATTAGTTTTAGGCTGTTTTTATTTGTAGTGTATTATATTTGGGTTTCCAGGTAATTTTGGATCATCAGGAGAGAATACGCACTGTTTCGGGGCTCAAGCTTATTATATATATTAGTATAGATTATATATATCATTTATAATTGAATATTTTAATTCACTTAGTGTTATAAATGATGAAAAGGAAGACACAGAATACTCGACAATTCGTCTGTTTCGTGGGTTTTATTCAAGAGATTGTAGGTTTGAATATATCTATGTTTTTTCTTTGCCTCTTTTCAAATGTGAAGTATTTCCTTTCGGATCTCAATTAGTGTAAGATAATCAGTATAAAAATCTGGATCATTTCGTCACATTGTTTTTGTCGTTATTTCATTCATCAATTAGTTTTTAGGCTGTTTTTAATTGTAGTGTATTATATTTGGGTTTTCAGATAATGTTGGGTCATCAGGAGAAAATGCGCACCGTTTTTGGCCAACCTCATCATATATATTAATATAGATTATATATAATTAATAATTGGATGTTTTAATTAAATTAGTGTTATAAACGATGACTTGCCGTAAGCAATCAAATACAAGATCTGTATTAAATAAGATGCCGAAGTGTATCATTGATTTTTCGTTTTGATTTGCTGCCAGAAAATGTCTAAGATGGTTCAAAATGAGTTGCGCCTAATTATTCACAGTAATTGAACAACAAATTAGGCAAACGAAAATGCAATATTTTATGGCATTTATCAAACATATTTCACTAAACAAAATGAGTTCTCTGAACCAAAAACCCATAATACAGAAAGTTTGATATTTATTATACTGGCCTTTCCCTTCAACTCCCACAAAAAAAAAAACAAAAAAAAAAAACATAGAATCTGTCCTAATAAAATATATATGCTTTCCTTTCTTCTAAGTCAATTCGAATAAAGTATATTTTTTTTATATAATTTTATTTTCGGAGCTGACAAGTATTTCCTGTTTGTAAATAAGAACTGCATTTAGTTCGAACAGTACTCAATAAAAAGTAAAAATAATAGTTTCTTTTATCAAAATATCTATTGAGCGAGTAATATATTAAGTTGTTCAGAAAATAATGATCGATTTCAGAAACAAAGATTTATTAACTGAACTCATGTAGGACACATTTATCAGGATTTTTCACATTAACAATTTGAATCACATGATTGGACGCTATTGAAATACTGACATGAAGTATCTTAACAATTTCTATGGCACTTTGACATGGATTTAATTGAATAATTGTTTTTACATGTTCCTTGTCGAGAGTGTATATCCTTCTTCTACCCCTATCTATCGCCAAGGCTTCTCTTACCACTGTTGAATTTCTTAAACTACTTTTATACTGCCCGATCACTCGTGGACCTTTTTACCAGAGTGTTAATATATCGTATACGGCATAATCGCGTTGACACACCGGTTCTCGTCAGATCAGCGAAGTTAAGCAACGGTGACTCTGGTTAGTACCAGATGGGTGACCATTTAGGAATTCTAAATGCTGTATGTACTCTCCGCTTATCTCGGCATTTGTTTCCAGTCGTCCTGTTCATACACTTCACTTGCCACTGGTATTTAACAATGTCGACTCAGGAGAGGTTTGGTGGGAGATTGCGCACCTCCTGCCACAAAAATTTTATGCACAGGGACCCCTACGTGAGTATCCATAGTCTGTCAAAGACTGGAGGAGCCTGTCTTTCTTTTCATTAAAAAGAAGCCTTATTTGTCTCTATGTAACATACTTCCTGATCACTTGTGAACCGTTCTTCCCATGCCTTCCTGATACTGGTGACTGTTTAAAAAAAACATTGTAAACAATTTTCAACTCGTGTAAGAAAAGTATATACATTTCTTCTTTTTCAGTCTTTGTTTTTAGGAGTTATTCTTAAATAAATTTTGGAAATTCATTAAAGTGTAAACATCAATTACTAAACATGTAAGAACTTTTAAAAAGTAAGTCGAAAAATCGACCAGTATTTCCGAAACAACCTAATTAATGCAATTTAAAATGTTCGATTCCTGTTGTTTCTGTTATTCTGGCTAGAGTTCATTAGAGATTTAATCACTCGTCACTTCCTTTTTTTATGCACGTTCCAAACCTTTTTTCTTGACCAGAGTCTTATGATCAATCTGTTCTCTTCAGGACAAACCCTGTCCTTTTTAGGACAATTCTTCTTTCAGTTCCCTGAACTGCCCTTCAAGCTCAATGCAATATCAACATCTGACCATTATAGAAGCAAACCAATCGGCAAATCAACGCCGATTTTTTTACGACTGAGACTAAACACTATCGCACGTATACCTGTTATAGTTAAGTTTACACAAAATTATTTTGTATCTCTCTGTGCCCATTTCTGTATTGTCTTTTAGTCTAAACATATGTACATCGTTTCCAGCAACATATTTATTAAGAAGTTGCTTTTTAAGTAGTTAAATTTATGGCAACGATGATCCAATTAAAATTATGATTCACTTCACGTATGCCAAAATGACACCTGCTTTCATAAGCCAAAGGTATGTCTAATATACTGTCAGAAAGGGCGTGGCCACATTGGATTGCATAAGCGATTTGCTAGAAAAGACGTGGTAATTTGATCACTGTTATTCAAAATATTTGGTCTGTCAGAAAGCGACTGGCTAGAAATCATCAGAGGTTTAATCTCTCGTGACTTCCTTTTATTTTGTGCATGTTCCAAACCTCCACAACTTTTACTCCTTTTATCCATTCGTTGCCATAAAGATATACCATTATATTTTTATACACAGATATGCGTTGTCTTTCCTTTAAGTACAGGAGAAATAAGCTACACGACAATATATTAGCATGAAAATGCTGTTCAAAAACTGAATCACGAAAATCTTTTTAAAACAAGTCGCATTGTAAGAACTGCTCAAACCATCCTTTCTTTAAGAGCACGAGGAAACTCTAGCAGACTTGTTCCCCTTCTTCAATATTTGGTGATACAAGCAGCAAAATAGAAATTTATCAGGTTAGCGTCTGCAGCCATCTTGAATTTTTTGATGGCTAACGTTCTTTCCTTTAAAGGTATGTTCTGAACGTTATTTGTGCCAATTTTGGTGCTTGCATCACCAAGTTAAAGATTCTTATGGAATATTGAGATACCCTGCCCCACTACTTTTAAGTGCAGCAAAAATAAGCTACACGCTGTTCAAACACTGGATCATGAAAAAATTTTAAGCAAGTCGCATCGCAACAACTGCTCAAACCATCCTTTCTATGAGAGCATGAGAAAACTCTAGCAGACTTGTTCCCCTTCTTCAATATTTGATGTTTTGTTATCATTCAGCATTTTCACACTTTGCGATATTTTTTTTTCTTGTGGTAATTATTAGGAATGAAACCAATTCCATTTTGGTAGAGCAATAGATGCAATTATATTAATGACTAATTTAACACAGTCTATCTTTGGGTTTCATGCTTTTGTGTGGCAATAATTACATAGCCTATTTTTATAGGTAGGCACAGACTGTACTCATTATGTAATCAATAAATTTTTCGCATCAATGTGTGTATGTATGAATTTTGATATATGCATACAATTATTGACGTATGTGAACATTAATATTGATGATATACATATGTATGTATATATAAATGAAGAACGGCTTTGGTATCTTCCTTCCTCCTAAACGATAAGCATATACACACATATATATATATATACATAAATCGTTTCCTGTTATATATACATATATTAATACATTTTTTCTTTATATATATATATATATAAGCCAAGTACGTCCAAGGATGGAATACTGTTGCCATATCTGGGCAGGAGCTGCTAAAAACAGCCTATCCTGCCTTGACAGAGTACAAAATAGACTTCGTGGCTTAGTGGGGGATGCCCTTTTCTCTACCCTGCAACCTCTCTCCCACAGAAGAGACGTTACGAGCCTATCTTTGTTTTATCGTTATTTCCATGGCAGGTGCTCGTCTGAACTCCAATCTCTGGTCCCCCCTCGCCAATTTTCACAAAAAATACCCGACTAGCTGAATCCACTGTGAAAAATGTCCCCCACTCTTTATCTGTGCCTAAATCAAAACGTGGATTCCATGAACAAAGCTTCTTTCTTAGAACTGCACGCCTGTGGAACTCTGTTCCGTCTGCCTGCTTCCCACCTGACTACAACTTGGATGTCTTCAAGTCCAACGTTAACAAATTCCTAATGGACCGCCCCCTTAAGTAAACACTTCATCAAATCTCCACACTAACGTAATGTACTTGT
>NC_136494.1:91612038-91647038 GCF_053919585.1 Euprymna scolopes
TAAAATTAACTGAACAAGCTTTCAGGTCAGTCCAGAGGTGGCTTCAAAAAACCAAATTGAATCATCTTTCTATACGGCTTAGATAGGTTTCTCTTATTGTTGCAATGCACAGAATTTCAAGACGTTTTTTTAAACATTTATATTATAATAGCCTTGTTTCTACGTTAACATGGCCGTTATAACCAGTTATGCTCTATTTAGAATGATGGAGTCACCCAGATGCAAAGAAGCAAACCATTTATGTTTTATTTTTATTTTTAAATCTAATATTAGGCTGGTGCAAAAATAATGTCGTTTTATATCTATCTATCTATCTATCTATCTATCTATCTATATATATATATATATATATATATATATATATATATATATAGTTGAACGTTAAAAAGCGACATTATTTTTGCACCAACCTAATATTTTTATGGAGTTAACATAGTCCCTATTTACTTGCCTCCCCACAAGGACAATAAAACACAAGGTCGGTTTTTAATTTTCTTTTATAATGTTACTAGCTGGACGTCCAGTGTTGTCCAGTTATACAATACACTTAAAGATGATATTTTAATTTATGCAGATTGCATATGTATTATTATAGAGTCAATCCTCTATTGAATATTATATATTACGAGGAATAATTTGCCCAGTGGACTACTTCGCAAAAAATAAAATAAAATAAAACATTACCAAAAAAAAGAGTAATAATGATAATTTCGTTTATCAAATTTCGTCTGTGTTTGTTTACAATATCAAGTCAGCTGATATTTGGGCTTGATGATGAGTAACTCCTAATTAATGTTTAGTTTTAAAATAAGCAAAGAAAAAAAATAATTTGTGACGATTTTAAATGGTACCTCTTCTTTTATCTTAAATTGAACTTATTAATAAGAAAAAATTAAAATAAAATGGTGAGGTACACCTGGGCTTGAATAGGGATCATAGTTGAATGTTCTACCACTGAGCTATATCTCCAGATGTCAATAATTCTGTTTTTTTTTTTGTTTTTTTTAAGAAAATATCATTTGCTAAGATTTTATGTCCCTTGCCGTTGTAACTTGTACAAATTATTTTTCATCTATGAGAAAAAAATTATTTTTAGGATCGTTTTTTTTTCGATTTTCGATACTTATGGCATGAATTTCTGTACAAAACATATCTAAGAACACTGCCAGACATATAAATTAAGATCAGCCATTTGGGAACATATAAAGAAGGAATTCACGTGCACACAAAGTTACTTTTATATAATAGTAGAGATAGAGACGAGATTTCAAACTTAAACGTGGCAGGCTATTTATTAAGCTATCTCAAAAAATATCATGGACTGTTCCAACAATACCTTAGAAATATGTCTATAGCAGTAGGGAGAGTTCCTGTTACCCTTTATTTAGAATAGTGGAATCGCCCAGATACGAAGAAAGAAACAATTTATGCATTTTTTATTTTTATTTTTATTTTCAAATCTAATATTTTCATAGTCCCCATTTACTTGCCTCCCCACGAAGACAGAATAAAAGATAAGGTCGATTTTTAATTTGGTAAAGATAGATAACACCATTTCAAACATAAGCGTGACAGGTTGTTGTGCTATGGTAATAAGCACAAAAATGTCAATTTTAGCCACTTTAACCAATAAGGCACCCCTAGGGAGCAACCGGAGTTTTCCCAGAAATGTTCTGTTACATTTTTACTCATATCATGTTTAATGTTTGTACAAAATTTCAAAAAATTCCAAGGCGGAGTTATTGAGGAAAGTGTGGACTGACGAACAGGCAAGGACGAATTTACAGGTCCATCGTCCTTTTGTCGGGGGATCAATAAGGATCTTTACCAAATGAAAATATTCGCACGACTCAACAACAGTTAAGCTTTTAACTGACCTACGGGGACAGAATTTGATGATATTTCGTGATATATATCTTTTGATCAAGTTTTTATATTTCTTTGTCTCAGATTTTAGTATTTTCGTCCTACTGTTTGTATAAATTGCAAATACATCATTAGGGACATTTAAAGAGAGATAGTTCATAATTCCACACTGTAAATGTGGTATTATTGCAACTGTATGATATGAATGCGATAGATGCAAGCTGATTTGTGAAAGGTATTGCTAATATGGGATAGGTTATGAATTATGAATCTATTAAGTCAAGGTGAAGATAGACAGTGAATTATTGACGCCCTCACCAAAAAAAAAAAAAGCAAAAAAACTAAAAGGTTTGGTTTCGTTTCGTATATAAACCCTTTTTGTGTTCTTTAATGCAGAATCCGGTAATTTGGTAAAAATTATTTTGCTTTAAGTTCTGTATATCTTCAAATATTTATTCATGCCATTCTGTTTGGTTGTCTTTTAGAGAAAAATTGTTTTTGTTTTGTTGGCTTTGCATAACATGGTTGAATTTTGCCAGGGTAAAAATAAACAAAATAAAACATTAACATCTGGTGCATTTTAGGTCAGGAAGTCGATATCTTCAGATAGCCTGATCTGGTGGCATTAGTACCAAACTACATGGCCTTTGTGTCATGTTGTATTTATGCAGTAAATAATGCACCTGGCTTCAATAAAGAATCTCTTTGAAGCACATATTTCTTTTATAAGAACGTGACTGCACAAGAGCTTGGTAAGACGTCTGGTAACATATTTACTTGCAATTTGTATTATTTATACTACTAGATTAAAAAGAAGTAGTAAAAGGAGGAGAAGGAGAAGAGGGAGGTGAGGACAGGAGACAGTTTCCTCAATTGTGTTAGCATTGCAAATGGATGGAATGTGAAGATCGATTCAGCATTCTCGTACACTCTAACCAGTTTTTTTTTTGTGCAACCTCAAAATTTCTATGGGAAGCTTCTCTTTATTTCAATCGGTCACGCTTAAATCTGAAATAGCATTTCCATAACTGAACGTGCAGACTGAATGGACACATCCCCTGAACATCCATTCTTGGTTTTGTAAACAAATATAATCCAGCAGCATCCAGACTGCCGAATAAGGTTGTTTCCTTACGATCAATGTAAGATGCTAAAAAGATTTTCAGAAGGCAAGAAAATGGACGAAAAGATGGAAATCTAAAACAAGTTAATAACGTTAGAGATACTAGCAAAACTATACGAACAGAGGTCGCATATTTTGACTAGTATAACACTAACGCTTCCTTCCTAAAAAAAAGTGAAAAGGTAATCCCTGAGATTATAGTATCATGACTACACAACAAATACTACACTATCTTCCTAAAAAATTAGGACGTAATACCTAAGAATATGGTATTAGTACTAGGGCTAGGACAACAGAATATTCTTGTCAATGTTTTGACTCTCGAGTGTGTATACGTTAATATCTTACATGTGTTTATAGATAGTGATGTGGTTCTCGATTGATCAACTGTGTCGGATATTTACTCGAGAGTCAAAACAATGATAAAAATATTCTGTTGCCCTATCCTTAATCATGACGAACGAACATATATTACACTACCTCCGCAAAGGAAGAAGTAATGCCTGGGATGATGCTTTCATGATAACTAAACAGATACATTACCTCCCCTCTCCCCTTTAAAAAAGAAGGCGGTATTGCCTGGTAGGATGGTATCATAACAATAGACACTACTTTAGATTATCCTCACTCTGAATCGAACATGCAAAGATAGTACATTATTCTGCAAGAGTATAAGAAACTGAATTGAGCATTAAAAGAGAGTACAATTAATTGAAGTAATACTTTAATGTCGGTTTCAGACGATCAGAAACCAATTATCCATTAGTAATACATACACCACTGAAGAACTAGTTATCGTTGGATTATTTAAAGGTTAAACAAGTGAAGCATGCACGTCCCCCGTGAGTGCACAGTGAACGAGGAATAAAGAAAATGACTAAGTTCAGCATTTTCCCTCCCCCCATTTAGCCCAAAAGTCCCCAGGGGACGTCAAATCCTGGTGAAAATGAACAAACAGTGCAGTTTTAGAACTTAACATATGTAAATTTGAGTTCTGCACCATGCAAAAAAAAAAAGAAATGTCCATCATTTCTCCCTCCCTCTATTCAGGCCCCAAAATCCCCAAGGACTTAATATTTAAACTTGAGTTCAGCACCATATAAAACTGCTGAATAGACATACACAGAAAATTTTGGACAAATATGGTAAAATAATCCCCCAAAATGGAGCGTTTTTATTAGCCCTAAAAGAGCCTCTCGGCCCCACCCAAGAGTTATCGCAAAGTATAAACAAACAAAATTATATAGAAATCAGTTAGTTACAACTATTCAGAAAGTTTTATCAAAATCCAAGGCATCAATTTTTTTTAATAACAACAAAAGTGTCAATTTTAGCCATTTTAATCCGAAATGAACCCCTAGGGGAGGGGGGGGTAACTGGAGTTTTCCAGGAAAATCTGCTTTGTTACTTTTTTACTGATTTCATCTTTAATGTTTGTGCAAAATTTCAAAAAATTCTAAGGCGTAGTTATTGAGAAAAGTGCAGACAGACAAATGGGTGAACAGACAAATGAACGAATGGGCAAGAGCAAATTTACAGGTCCATCCTCATTTTGTCAGGGGATCAACAACATTATACTATGTGTATTCATTCTTTTGCAGACTGTTATCCCTAGCTTCATAGCTTCATTGTTGTTTTACCACGTTTCGGCCAATCTTCTTCAGGTGATTAACTGCAACAGAATAGGAATATCGAGTCATCTAACTGTATCTCTACTTCCATGGTTGTTGTCTCACCACAATTTGGCCAACTAATATTCTGGCCTGCTTGGATAGGATTGAAACCTCTTTCAGACAATGCTTATCTGGAGCCGTAGACTCAACGCCTTTATCCATTGTGCCAGGGTCCATTCGGTGGATAGAGAAGTCGAGTCTCTATGGCTCCAGGAGAGCATTGTCTGAAGATAGTGGTTTCAATCCTACCATGTAAAAGTCAAATATCATGGTTCAATTGTGCTCTAAACAGAAATATTTATTTTGAGCATGCTTCTGTCATATCAAAGAACCTACTGTTGATTTTATATGTCGAGCCTTTCTGCTTGTGTGGTAATAAAACTTCTAAGATGCACTTATGTTAGGCTACATAAAGTGTTAAATCGCCTGTGCCATTTTTCATCGGATTTTTTCGATTATAGATACTTATCGAAGACATTCAGATACAAAACCTATCTAAGAATAGTGTCAGCCACATAAAGAACCTTCGTGTGAAATTTCATGAAAATAGCTTAAACCGTTTTCGAGTACATAGGGAACGAACTCTCTCATGCACAAAGATTCTTTTATATAAGAAAGATAGAAATAGTCGTTCCAAAATAACTAAAATTAATTCACAAACACGGCGTTTGCATCACTTTAATATTTTTGACAAAAATTAAAATCAGAATATTATAATACTAAACCTTATGTATAGAATCCTTAATCCAATGTTGATAAAATTCATTACATTATGTCGATTTCTGAAATTCTAAGAAAAAATCTTGCTTTGTTGGTGGGTGTAAGGACTATGATTAAAATTTATTGCACATTTGATATATTTTGATTTTTGAATAAAACCCTTTTTCATATATTTCAAAGAAACTGAAATTGTAGAATATTTATTATTCTAATATCTATTTCTAGAATATTTATTATTCTAATATCTATTTCTAGAATATTTATTATTCTAATACCTATTTCTAGAATATTTATTATTCTAATACCTATTTCTAGAATATTTATTATTCTAATACCTATTTTTAGAATATCTATTATTCTAATACCTATTTCTAGAATATTTATTATTCTAATACCTATTTCTAGAATATTTATTATTCTAATATCTATTTCTAGAATATCTATTATTCTAATACCTATTTCTAGGATATTTATAATTCTAATGCCTATTTCTAGAATATTTATTATTCTAATAAATATTTCTAGAATATTTATTATTCTAATACCTATTTGTAGAATAGTTATTATTCTAATATTTATTTCTAGAATATTTATTATTCTTATACCTATTTCCAGAATATTTATTATTCTAATATCTATTTCTAGAATATTTATTATTATAATATCTATTTCTAGAATATTTATTATTATAATACCTATTTCTAGAATATTTACTATTCTAATATTTATTGTAAAAATTTCACAAAAAATTCGATTTATCTGAATTTCTATAAAGAGCTTCTGCCATCTCTTTTTACTACCTTACCTAAAAGTAACTTAAGCATAATATAGCTAATATTACCCACCTTTAGGCCCAGAAGCTGTTATTAAAAATTCGTAATGATTGTTAATTAATAAAAAAAATGAACCTGTATATAGGAATATAAAAATATGCACTTATACCTAACTATAAATTATGTACAATGACATAACTGTAAGGCCATTTTCTAGGGAAGCAGAACAAAATAAAAGAATGAAAAGACCTAGGTAAGACCGACCACTGATAGGTGCCCTTCGTTTGGATTTGAAATCGAAGGGTGCCGATGTTGTTCTGATCTTCTGGAATACATAATGGTCGGATTTTTTAATTTTCTTAATAATCGCGCACTCTGTTGAGTTTATCTCACATTAACTTTACAATATATATATATATATATATATATATATATATATATATATATATATATATATATATATATATATATTTAATATTCACTTCAACAGTGCTCAATAGTTATGTAGAGCTAGGTAGTAACTTATTAAATAATTTATGCTAATTAAGCTACACTGAGGTTTGCACGTTGCATCCCCATAGAGAATCATCATTTTAGCCATATACTTTAATAACTTATATATATATATATATATATATATATATATATATATATATATATATATATATATATATATATATATTGTAAGATGTCAATGCGGA
Organism: Euprymna scolopes; assembly: GCF_053919585.1. Lineage (NCBI taxonomy): Eukaryota > Metazoa > Mollusca > Cephalopoda > Sepiida > Sepiolidae > Euprymna > Euprymna scolopes. Next base: position 91,618,895 of record NC_136494.1, read on the forward strand.
ATTTCTTTCATCTAAAAGTAGGAATGTGTGTATATATATATATATAATATATATGTACAACGTTTTCAATTGTGTTATGGTTAGCCTACCCTTCCCTGCCACATTTCCACCATTTTTTGAATTCTCTGTGCATTGTTGGTCTATGTCCATGCCTTGACTATTGCCTGCTGTTATTCTTTTTTCCAACTTCAAATATACATCGTATTCACTCGCATTCCTCCCCATCATCTTTTCGTGTCTGCCAACATCTTTTGCTAAAGAATGTTCAGCTGACTGTTGGCGTATGCGTGTACCTCTTCCCCTTTCCCCATGCCGCCTTCACAGACTTGTTATAATTAACGATATATAGATCTCTCTCTCTCTCTCTCTCTCGTTCTCCGTTTTTGTTGTTATAGTGCTATTACCTCATCTACCGCATCTTCCTCTTATTCCAGTCTCTCTCGCTCCCCTGTAAAAGCCGGTGTGCACCAGCCGCTTCATGATGGCTGATCACATGTGCAGGGATGGTGTATTTATTTTCAGTTTGTTAGTTCTACTGAGTGGCCTATTAAAGCCGGTTTCTGGTTGACTTACCATCAGCTGTCATGTGCAGAGACTGTATTCTATAATGCGAACAATGTAGAGAGTAAGATATATAGATAGATAGATAATACATACAGAGAATGAAAGAGGGGGCCAGTATATATACTTCTAAGAGCGTTAAATAATAAAATTCCGCGAGAAAGAGTGGCAGAAAGACAGACACAGAGAGAAAAATATAACTTTTTTTTTTTTTTTTACATAGAAGCCACCACTTATCAAGGCCCGAGAGCCACTCGAGGGAAATGGTTAATGAGGATACAGTAGTAAATGGGATAATATCGTAGTAATCTTTAGTAGTAGAAATTTGGTAAATTGGATTAATTAAGGGGGACGGCTCATCAAGAATTTGTGTATGTTGGACTTGAAACCTACCAAATTGTAATCAGCTGGAAAGCAAGGAAACTGAGAAGGGTTCCACGGACGTGCAGTTCTATCAAAGAAACTTTGTTCATAGAATCTACGTTTATGTTTAGACACAGATAAAGAGTGGAGGAAATTATTGATAGTGGTTTCAGCTAGACGTGTGTTTTTTGTGAAAGTTTGGCAAGGGGGGGGGACATAGACCAGAGCTCAGATGAGCACTTGCCATGAAAATAACGTTAAAGCAGAGAGAGATATGAACGTCTCTTCTGTGGAAAAAAGGTTGCAGGGAAGAGAAAAGGGCATATCCCATGAGTCTACGAAGTCTATTTTGAACTCAAGACAGGTAAGGTCTTTCTGGAAGCTCCTGCCCAGATGTGGCAACAGTACTCCATCTTTGAGCGTACTTAGCTTTTATATAGGTAGAATTGCATCAGCAGTGATATATCTGCTGGAGCGGTAGAAGGATCCCACCATTTTTCCAGCGATATTGGCAACAGATTTGATGTATGTGTTCCATTTCAGATCAGGAGTAAAGGTCAAGCCCAGAAGCTTGTCAAAATATAGATCCTCCCCAAAATGAGAGCCATTCATTTCAATTGACGCCAGATAGGGGATCAGAACGTTGATGATGTATAGAAGCTTGGTTTTAAATGCATTAAAAGTAACCAGCCATCTCTTTTCCCATTTTACCCCATGCACAAGATCAGAGGAAAGAGAATCAAAGAGAACTTAGTCATTTACGGCCTTTGATGTGTTGCCATAGATGGTAGTGTTGTCAGCAAAAATATCTATGAATGATCTTAGGATGTAATGTGGAAGATCATTGATGTAGATTTGGAAGAGAATTGGCCCAGGATGAACCCCTGAGGAACTCCAACATTAATACTGTGAGCTTCTGATTTCTGCCCATCAACCACTACTCTTATGAGCCTATCAGAGAGAAATAGTTTAATAATTGAGAAGACATTTCCAGCTATACCGTAGCTGAAGATCTTGTGAAGTAGACCTTTATGCCATACCCTATCAAGGCCTTTGATATGTCAAGAGCAATTGCTCAAGAAAGGAAGCTTATATTGAAAAAAATGCTAATCCTCTGAGATATAACCGTTAGTACATCTGCTGTTGATCTAGCAGAACGGAAACCATATTGCATGTCACTAAGAAAGTTATTTTTATCTGATATAGTTGACTACTTGTCTATTTAACACAGATTCCAGCAACTTACTCATGACACACAGGAGACTTATTGGTCTGTACTGAGAGGAAGATGATCGATCACCTGAATTCTTAAATACAGGGCATACTGATGAGGTTTTCCAGGGTGTTGGGAAGACATTCTCCTTAAGACAACGCTTAAACAGCTTTGTAAATATGGGAGCTAGTTCTGGTTGAAGCTTTTTCAGCACTATAATTGGAATGCCGTCAGGGCTAGTTGTTTTACTAGAATCAAGGTTTTTGATTAGCTTGGCAACATCACGCACAGATATTTGTATGCTGCATAGCATGTTTTAAGATACAGGAAGAAATACGGAGGATTGGCAGCTTTGATTGCATAAAGTAGAATTAACTGCAAAATTCTTGGCAAAGAGTTTGGCTTTGTCTGATGCTGACAAAATTACCTCAGGTCTTTTGATGATGCTTGGGAGCACACGCTTCTGTTCAGGACCCTATTTACTTTTTGCCAAAACTGTCGGAAACCAAGCCGCTGCTCAGCTATTTTAGACTTAACAGCCGGAACATACATTTTTCTTACATTTTTTATAACTCTTTTACAGTGGTTGCTGGCAGTCCAGAAACCGGCTTTAATCTCAGTACATCTATTACGTTGGAAGCAATGGAAAACGTGATTTTTGTGCATAATGGCAGCAGCGCATTCTGAAGAGAACCCAGGCTGGATGTTAGGTTTTTGCTGGAATTTTTTAGAGGGTATGAAGCTGTCTATACCTACAATTAACCATTCCAGCAGGTTCGATATAGAAAATAAAGAGAGAAAGACAACGACGAAGACTGAAAAAAAGGGGCTTATTACTGATTAGATAACCGGAAGTTGAACTAAGAAAGATCACCACAATGTTAGAACATCAGTCGAGCAAGTTATACAATTGTACATGAAAGTAGCAGGAATTTAGAGGTCTCTTCATAAAACAGAAATGCTTAAGAAATATGTGTGTGTGTGTGTGTGTGTGTGTGTGTAAATGTATGCGTTTGCGGATATTTTCTATTCTTTGTGTATGTTAATCTGTTTAAATAAGATGCTTAAGAGCATATATAAATAAATACAAATTTTATTAGATTCCAGAGTTTTAAGATTTTATTCCTAATAAAAATCATTCTATTTTCAAAACAAAACCTTCAGCACATTTGCAGATCTGTTGCATTCATGGGGGAATAATCACTATCTGTTTGCCAATACTGGACTCACCAGAAAAAAAAACAAGTTTTCAAATAGAAGAATTCGTAGTTTATTTGTTGCATTGCCACACATTTTTTCTCTCAGTGTGGAAGGTGGGTTGACATGACAAGATAGAAACATCAAAAAGTGTGTGAAACACCTTTTTTTTAAAACTTCTCTTTCTCTATCTACCTCTTCCTACCCTCCTCTTTCTCTTTATCCTTTTCTACCCACTCTCTCCCTCTTTCTACCTTTCTCTATCGCCCTTTTCTGTCTACCTCACCTTCGACTCTCCATATATACCTCTCCCAATACTCTTAAGAAAAAAACTTCCCCTCCTCTAGCAGAGAACAGGACTGATATTACAATTTGAAAAATGTATTTATTTCCAAAAGTGTGGGGAGTCTATGATCACACTTGCCACTTTACCTTATAATTGTCTAATAGCTAGAAACCGCAATCACCATAATTCCAGATTTACTCCAGAGGTCGTCCTACTTAAGATTTCCAAATCGATTTTTTTAATACATACATAAGTAAAAGGTCATTTATTTGCAGTTTATTTCATAAGCGTTGGGTGGAGGAAAAACAAAAAGTAAAAACAGGTGTTCGTAAGACCCTCCAAACACTTTCTAAATGATTGACTGCTCACTTTGGAACCAACAACAAGCAGGCCGATCTCTAATTGTTGTGAAGTCTAGATGGGAGAGAAAAAAGAAAAAAAATCGGATGGGGATGTTGGGGAGTATGTAATGTTCTTCCAAGATAAATGCAATTTGGGGGAGGCCATTACGCTTTGATTCAAGCTTGAAGGACAAGGAAGCGTATTTTCAGTTTCAGAGCAAAAGTCAATGAAAAAAAATCGATTTAAATATGATCCCTTCCTGATTAATTATTTCTCTGACTAATATTACAAGAAGAACTTGTCCTTACTCTGAAGCAAAGCCTAAAAAATTTTGTTTTACTTGGGAGTCACTACTTATCAAGGTCCGAGGGCCACTCGAGGATAAGGGTTAATGAATGTAAGGTTATGCTGTAGTAATCAATGATGGTGGAAATTTGGGTAAAATTTGATTATTTATGGGGACGGATTACAGGAACTTGTTTACATTAGATTTGAAGGCTACCATGTGGTATTCAACCAGGAAGCATGCCAGCGGAACAGTATTCCAAAGGCAGCCAGTTCTGGGGAAGAAGCTTTGTTCATAGACTCTGTATTTAGATTTAGGCATAGGTAGAGAATGGGGAAAATCATATGTAGTGGTTGTAGCTAGTCGAGTAATTTTCTTGAAAGTTTGGCAAGTGGGGATCGTAGATTGGCGTTCAGTCGAGCTCTTGCTATGAAAATAGCGACAGAGCAGAGAAATGCTTGCAAGGTCTCTTCTGTAGGAAAGAGGTTGCAGGGAAGAGAAAAGAGCATCACCTACTAGGTTTTAAAGGCGGTTTTTAACTCTATCAAGGCAGGATAGAACATGCCAAGCAGCTCCTGCCCAGATGCGGCAACAGGGTTTCATTTTAGGGTGTAACGGGCTCTTATACAGATAGAGGATCGCATTGTCAGTGAGATACTTACAGGAGCAGTAGAGTGATCCAACTATTTTTCCAGCGATCTTGGCAACAGATTTGATGTATATGTTCCATTTCAGATCAGGAGTGAAGGTCAGTCTGAGAAGGTTGTCAAGATATGGGGCTTTCTCAAGACGAAAGTCATTCATTTCAGTTGAGGCGTGGTGGGAATCCGAGCAATTATAACGAAAGGAGAGAAGCTTGGTCTTCAATGCATTAAAATTAACCAACCACTTTTGCACCACGTTCTTAAGATTAAAAGGTCATTGCTGTTCTTTGAAGTGTCGCCATAGATTGCGTGTTGTTAGCTGGGCCCACAACTAGATAGCTACCTTTTATATAATAGTTAACAATGTAGAAAACTATTTGAACAGCAAAAACCAATGGAATTTAATGTAAACATAAATGGTGAAATAAAGAGAAAGACTTTCGTTTTACTCTTTTCTTTTTTGTTTGTTGTACAATGTTTAATTTACTTGTTGTGCCATGAACATTAAACTTTCGTAATCTCAAGTTTAGCATGAATTTCTCAAATATAAATAATGTATAAAAGTAAAATGGCTACTTGATGAGATTTGTTTTGCAGATAAAATGCTTCAATTGTTCGTCCATTGATTTTTACATCTTATTCCAATCCTCTCTACATCCAATTCCAACAGAACTGAATTAACCATTAAGCAAAATAAGCACATGATAAGGTCATCAAGTAAACAGGGGCAGATAACCGATACAACAAGCTAGTTTTTGTGCATAATCTTTACCGTTTATAGATTCGTGCGATGTTTGCCTAAAAAGTTACAAAACTTGTATCACAAACAATTTATTTGAAACAACAAACCAATATTTTCTTGTTCAGTGCAATGCTCTGCATGTTGAATGCATTTTCCACTTCTTTCTCTGCCAGACTTACATGCTCTACTGCAAAGATTATTCTGGAATGCCTCTCAGCTCTGTCATTATCTTCTTTCTAGTATAACAAGCAAATAATTCTAATTCTAAACAGCAATCCAATGAGTTCATGTTCAGTGCAAATACCCTGCAAATGCTCTTTCCCATCCATCTCTGGCATAATCCGTGCACTGATGGAGAGATTTTACTTGGATGCTCATCAGCTTTATCTTATGATCCTCCTCTTTACTTTCAATCCTTCAAAACGGGTGACCTTGATGATAACCCTGGACTTAGGAAAAAAGAAAAAAGTCATAAGAATCAATATCAGGTGAATATGGAGGTTAGATAGTAACACAATCTGATAATCCTTCTTTTATGTCTATTTCGTAATCTCAGCCACAAGTTTGCCATGAATTTCCCAAATATGAGATTTGTTTTGCAGATAAAATGCATCAGTTGTTCGTCCATTAATTTCTTTTATCTCATTCCAGTCCTCCACACTCGATTTCAACAGGAGTTGATTAGCCATTAAGTGAAATGGGCACATGGTAATGTCATCAAATAAACAAGGGGAGATAACTGACTCGATAAGCTAGTCTTTAGGCATAATCTTTACCATTATTAGACTCATGCGATATTTATCTAAAAAAGTAACAAAACTTGTATCACAAAAAAATTATTCCTAGCAACAAACCGATAGTTTCCTGTTCAGTGCAATCCACTGCAGGTTTCTCTTCTTTGTCACACTTACATGCTCTACCGCAAAGATTATTCTAGAATGCCTCTCAGCTCTGTTTATCTTCTGTTGACTTTCATTCCTTCAAAATGAGTTATGTAGAATGATCGCTTTTGATAATTACTATAAACAAAAAAGTCGCAAGGATCAAGGTCAGGTGAATATGATGGTTAGATAATACAATCTGTTAAACCCTTTTATCATACGGAGTTTAAATGATCTGATAAAAATGTTTACAATTAAGACGTGTACAGAATTTTTTTTTTTCAAATATAAATAGCGAGATAGAATAATAGGGATGGGATGAAACATTGGTTTAATTTAATTGAAATTATCTGAAAATAATTGATGAATGAATGATTTAGTATTTTTCATGTAATAGGTTTGATTTAAGTTGAATCTCTTTATGCTTTTTGAAACGAAAGTTTGCCTATTTCATATGTAGACCCTAACCCTAACCCTGTTTCATATGTAGACAGGCACCATAATCTTTTAAATGTTCAGGATTGCTACAGAATGTTATTCGTCCCGAAATTCCAGTTATAAGCAATTTTAATCTGCTTAATATATTAATAAATTTAACCAAATCAAAGTGAGTATGTATATAAGTAATAACAATATATCAATATTGAAATAAGACAATTCTCAGTGTTTTCATGGAGATATCCTTGTTGCTATTTCCATAGAGATATCAGGTTTAAAGGGATTAGACTAAACTATTTGAGCGCAGCACAGCTGCCAAAGCGAGAAATAGTGATCAATATATATATATATATATATATATATATATATATATATATATATATATATGTGTGCGTATGTATATATATATATTTCAATAGAAAAATGCGAGCATAAAAAGTAATATGGTTAAGCTTAAACACGGACAAGTAAAGACTGGTTGTTAAAACTGGAAAAGAAAAGGACAAATATTTTAGTAAAAAATATAATAAATGTATAACTTAAAATATTGCAGCATTAAGAATTGATTATATAATGTTATAAATTGAATTTTTAAAAATAATTCTTAATGCTGCAATATTTTAAGTTATAAGTTTATAATATTTTTTTACTAGAATATCTTGTCGTTTTCTTTTCCAGTTTTAACAACAAGTCCTTTACTTTGCCATGATTAAGCTTAACCATATTATTTTTCATGCTCGCATTTTTATATCGTAATCCAAGATTTTTCTAGGCTTTCAGTAAATTCAATTGTTTTTTGTTTATTTTCAGTCTTATTTTTTGGCCCCATAAATATAACATGCACATATGTAATAAGAATGTATGGCACTCATCTACTTTCAATAATATCCTCCCAATTATTTCCCTTTCATTCTTTCTGTTTCACTTGTTACTTCTCTTTTTGTGGAAGCAGTTAATTGGTAGCAACAGTAGTCGCTGAAGCGACGTGGTTGCTATGGAAACCAGTCATAAAAAACGTCGCTCACCTCCTTACGTTTTTTTTTTTACGATTTTGAACACCATTAAATTCATCATAACTTTTGTTTACTGAACGAAAATTGAAATTATGGTCACAATATAGCTGAGAAGGTGATCTACAAAACTATAATAATCGTTTGAAATTTTGTCGAAAAATGAGTGAGCGGTGAAGCTTTAAAACAATTCTAAATGACTAAAACTACCACTTAACCATGTATTCAAACACGGTAGTGTTTGAATGATGGAGAAAGATTATCAGGTTATACAAGATCTCTTCTCTCTATCGAATAGAGAAACTCCATTGTCATATTTTTGTCAGGATTTTATGACAAAGCATGAACTTTTTTATTTATTGATAACTAGCTGTAACTATCTGACATTGCCTAGAATTCAATTTTATTATTATATAAAATGCTCATCTAAGGAAAATAATTCCGTTTTAACTTTCAATTCAAAATATAAATTAGGTCCTCGATATGACCTTAAACTATATCCGATGGTGAGGGCCCCAGCTTGCAGGCCTTAGGGAGTGTGTATCCACCCTTTAATTGCCATTGCTCCCAGGTCCACTCTGACCCGGAGTGTAGCACCTGTTAGGGTCCCAACTATGGGTTAAATAGAATACGACTTAAAAAACAAATATACTATATTAAAAAAAATCGTTCTTCAAAATCACCAGATTTGGCATTAAATAACCTGAAAAGGGTTGATATGCCGTAAAACAAAACAACCAACCAAAATATAAATTACCTCCCTTACATTATTTGAGTTGATTTTGGTCTTACCATACGAAGGCTCTTGTATACAGGTTTATTAAGACATGAACATGAAAAGCTGCTTCAAACATTAAGTGAAGACAACAACATTTTAAATGGATGTCATAATTTAAATTAGTTTACATGCTACTGTGAGACTAAGTAAATTTTAGAAATAAATAGGTTAATGTTTATTTTAAAAATTAAAATTGTTCATCTTAAATCAGGCGCAGGTGTGGAAATTTCGTTTTGATTAATTTTGTATAAGCAACTGGAGGATCTTAGGTTATAACAACTCTATTCAAATAATTTTTCTTGCATAGAAATAATTTGTAAAAGTAAAAACAAACAAAATGGATACTTAATGAGATTTTTTAGACATAAAACGAAGCGGCTACAACCATATATGCACGCTCATGTATGCGGCTTGATTGATGCTGTTGTATGGATCTTTCAATTTCTCTTGGATAGGCATTTGAAACTCATGTAGAAAAAGAAGACCATTTCATCTTTTATTTTATCTTATTAGCATAACTATGCATCTATTTTCTTAGGAGTTGTTTCAGTCAAATGTGACAGTTTCGTTTGCAGACACATTGCATCCATTATAATAAGATGCCATTTTTAAAGATGGCAATATGCTTTTAAAGTATATGTACATGCTTCAGCTAGTTTAAAGATATGCTCAAACTTATGCAATCTTCAAAATTCAGAAGCCCTTAGAAAACAAACAGAAAACGTGTATATATTCCTGTTATTTGTTTTGTCGCTTCGTTGCTGTGGTACAATCTGTTTCTCCGACCAACTATCTCCCCCGTTGCCAATATCCATGCTTTGTGTTCTAAACACACAAGTCAAGAAAAATATTGATTTCCATTCAAGACGCACATTGAGTTTTCTGAACTTGAACGGCCGCGCATGATCGAAATTTGCGACATGCAAAATGTCTTTCAATCATACAACATTGTTTCGAGCTTGCGAAGATGATTTTTTTTTTTTGGTTAAATATTTCTCTACTCTTTCTTGATGATGACCATTTTCTTTTGTCTGTTGATTCTTTTGTAAGATGGATACCAAATTCAACTGCAGTTTCTGTCATGAGAATTTCAGCAAATGCCAGTATTTGAAATATTCGAACTCGCTGATCAAATTGATGCTTGATAAGAAAGAAAATATAAATGTATAACGAAAACTCTATAAAATATTGTCATGTAACAGCATAAAACATTTTTTCTGTTAATATTCTGCATTGTCAATGATACTTCCGGTCTGTTATGTTATCCTGATATACTTCTGATTCTACAAGTAAATGTCAATCAAAGTATGTTAAAAGTGAATCCATAATAACTCAAGATGTTTATCTCCTTCCCACGGCATCAGCATTCCCCGGTAGGGTAGGGGCACATTGGGCGCATAGAAATAAACTAACCTCTTCTAGAAGGATGAGAAGGCAATTACTAGAAAGGTGGATTTTGTAGGTACCTTAGTCAACGGAACCTTAATAATGACCTTGACTGATAGCATTAAAGACAAGGGAAATCCCCAGCAAGAATGTTAGGTATACATATATATTTATATATTTACTAGCATAGAGACGCGACGTTGCCCGGGATTGAATGAGGACTCCAAAATGTTTTATCCCCCCCCATATTTTGTCATCGAAATCTGTGAAATTAGCCATTTTTCAATCAAATCGATTAATTGCCTGCTCTAGTTGGGAACCTACCGCGGTGCACTTGGAGGAATCTCCATATGCTTCTCGGTGCATATTTTCTCGTGATGAACTCACGTTATTTGGAAACCGAACTATAATAACCCACAATTAAAAACAGTCTGCAACTAATTTATGAATGGAATAGGTACAATAAGAAGGTGAAAAAAACTATCCATATTTCTATCCTGAATATCCAAGACTATCTGGAAGCTGAAGGGATATACTTCACATTTGAAAACAGTCGTTTGAATAAACCCTACTGAACAGGCTAATCATGGAGCATTTTGTTTTTTCCTTTCCATTGTAAATTCCCTACGCAATAACTCTGTCAATTTTTAGTCTATAGACTCGAAATTTGAAATACCGGGTACTGAGATTTGGGAAAATCGATATGACGGGTGTCAGCCAGAAATGTGGCTGTTAAGGGGTCAAATTTCAACGATTTGACCTTTAAGAACTCTACCAAACTCCTCCGACAATTTTGGGTCTAGACACTTGAAATTTTAGATATAGGTTCCTTGAACCTGGATCTAACTTAATAAAGTGATTTGAGCCCGAAACTATAAATTTTAAGGGGTCATAATAGGGGTCAAAGTTTTAAAAAATTAACCATTTTTTTTTTGTTTTTTTTTTGCTTTTTTTGCACAGCATACACCTCCAAACACCCGAGCAACGCGGGGCACCCCTGCTAGTATATATATATATAGTAATAAATTATAATTAGTAATCAAATATACTTATAATTTATAATAAGTAATATTACACACACACATGTTGTATGGCACAATCACATTGACACACCGGTTCTCATCAGATCACAGAAGTTAATTAACGTTGAGCCTGGCCAGTACCAGATGGGTGGCCATTTGGGAAGGCTAGGTGATGTATGCGCTTTCCGCTTATCCCGGGATTGTTTCCAGTCGTTCTGAACCTCCACTTGCCAATGGCAATCAACAATGTTGACCCAGAAGAGATATGGTTGGTGATTGCGCAACTCTTGCCTAAAAAATTTCACATGCAGGCACCCTTACAGTGGGTATCCATAGCCTGTCAAGACTGAAGGAAGCCTACTATATGTAGCATCTTTATAGGAAGGTCCTATTGGAAAATTTATTTCTGTCAACCTTATGTAAATGAAGGTCTTTGAAATTCAGAAAAAATTAAATAATAAATTAATTAAAATATATATAATTTATCCTGGTTTTGCCATTTGTTTAATTAATGGCAAATATTTTTTTGTTAACAGCTGGTTAATTAGTTCGTTATTTATCACTGATATAATTATATTTTATGTATCTACGTGGCCAGTAAGTAAATAATAAAGATGTGATTTTTAAGATTATCCTTATCAACTCTCATTCAGTATAAATAATTAGCCAAAGCTGAAATACGAGTTTTGAGAGAAAAAATTTCTACTGGCTGATGAGTTACCATTTTTGTTCTTTTAAAACCTTCACAGAAAGAACTCGTCCTACTATCACAACTGAAAGCAGTTTTATTTCTTCTTCCATGTGCCTGTTCATTTCCATGAAATGGATTTTTTCAAGAACTTTCCTTATGTGTAACAAATTGCTACAAGTCTGCTTCCCTGGAACCTACACCATGATTGTCTTCAAATCTAATATAAAAAAAGTAATCGATCCTAAATAAAGCAATGAAGCTTTATTCATTCTATCAATTATTTCAATCCTCTCATAATATTCTTCATCAGCAAATCATCCGTCTCATTAAGACTTATCCTTGAGTAGTTGTAGCCATGATAAACTGTGAGCCATTAAGAAAATGGTGCTTAGCAATTTGTTGTGGCCAGTAATAATCCCGATAAATATAGTGGTACAATTAACAAACGTATGTTAACAAAAGTATGTTACAGAAGTATGTTACAGAAGTAACGTTACCCAATACGTTGCAGCTTCAGTCACACAGTAGACAAAGAATAGGAAAGAACTTCACCTCGCTTCCTATTATAACAACATTTATTTCCTCATTCTCTCACGACACGTGGCTTCTCATTATGGCTGTGATGTTAACCACGCCTCGAACATACTCTCAAACATCATCCACGTCTCTAACATGATCGTACTCTCTAACGTGCTCTCTCTCTTTTTTTTTGTAGTCTTTCTTTTTCCTTACTGTGGCGTCATTTTGCACATCGCTCGCTATTCACGTATACACCTTTGCATTCTGTTAAAGTACACATTATGATTCTGGGTCCATAACTGCTACAAATATTTGATGTGACGTTTTTATGTAACTGTATTTATTGTGTCCGTGTAAGTCCATTTTATACTGAAATGGGTAGACCAGCTTACCCCATAACATAATTTTAAAGTTTGTAATAATGTTGTTCCAAACTATTATGTCATTCTTTTTAAGAAGGTTGATAGCAGTTGTAATCCTGCAGAACTATTTGGACTGGTGTTATTTTTTTTTTTAATTTTCCTTCTCTTAGGTAAGTTGCCTTACAATTGCTTTGGTGTCTAATTCCCTAACTCTTGGCTGAGTGTGCGTAGGGGGGTAGAACAGATTAATTCGTCCCTTTCACAAAGGTATTAAAGCGCCAGAATAGGCATGTCGACCCGACAGGTAGTTACTGCACTGCCGCCATTTTCACTTAGGCAATTGGCAAACATAAAAACATATCGGTTGTTATTCAAGATTTTATTTGATGTTGTATTGAAATATGTGTGCCTTTATTTTTCTCTTTGGTTCTTGTGCTGTTTATCAATGATGCTGGGTTCCCTTAGAAATGGGCAAGACTCTAACAGCTTGCATTCGTCCCAGTAAACACATAGAAATGAACGCAACACCAATATAAGAGTAAATCGTGCTTTTTATGTCTGCACAAACAATTCAATGAAATTAGGTTGCACTGAAGTTCTTTTCACCTGCGATATGGTCAAGTTCCCTTTGAGTAACCAATTTCAATTTCCCAAGATTATATCATTGTGGGAATCGCAGCTTCTGTGCTAAAGTAACATTTAAAAATAAACCAGCGAATGAAATTAATAGTACACGTTAACCTCAGTACATTTTCTTATCATTGTGGCACGTAAGTCTGTTTAATAAGTTGTGGTGAAAGTCTCATCCCCATGTAATGTTATGCTGTTTTTATTACATTCGGTGGAAGTTATTATCCTTTTAGTCAGATAAGTCATTTCAGTTATAATTAATCTTCCTTTATTATATAAAAATTCAAGGACGCTACATGAGAGATGAAAGAAATCTTTCTTGACCACAACTTCTGTTACAGTCAGACGTATAAACATACAACTAATAACGTATGCATTCGCTCAATTTCTGACTTGGTCCTCTGTCTCAATATCTAACATGCTATTAGTAATGGAAAATGAATAAAAATCTTTTACAATAAAACGTTAAAACAGTCTGATGATTTGTTTTTGTTCAATAATCGGAAATGAGTGTAAATGTTAACAAGAAGATATATTCTAAAAATGCATCTCTTTAAAAATCTGAATTTTGTGATGAAAATATAATTTAAAACTCAAGTGTGACAGAATAGCAAAAAATCATATCTCAAATATAAAGATGACAATGCTATTTTAAAACTTGAGTCTGGCAGAAAAATTGTTGATGACTGAACGCATCTTTTACTGTTAAATATAGCGATGTAAATAATATCTTAAACTGAAGTATTACCGACCATATTTTTTTATGTTAATGCAGAGATACGTCTAAAAAGCATGTTAATTGTAAGTAACATGTTTTTTTAGACGTATTTATGTCACAAATTTATCAGTTGAATAGATGGACGTATTAAAGGAGACTAGCAGGGAGACCGGCATTGCCCGAGATTAAATGATGATCAACGAATATTTCACACTCCTATATTTTTATTGTCATCGAAATCTGTGAAATTGCCCGGGAGGAACCTTCCCGTTCCCCCATGCAGCAACTTAGTCCAAAATATGTTATTCTACATTGCACTCTAGAGAACTTATTGTTTCTTTTATAAAATTATTTTATATAAACTTCCTTCCAGTTAACAAAAAAACAAAGAAATTAAGAAATTCACGTGTGGGATTTGAACCTACATACCCGCCATACAAAAAAAAAAAAATGTAAATTTTCAAGTCTTATAAAATTCTTTGCAGTTAATGAAAAAAAGAATTAAGAAATTTATGTGCGGAGTTTGAACCTACAGACCACGTCATGCAAACATACACACAAACACACACACACACGCACACACACACACACACACACACACACACACACACACACACACACACACACACACACACACACACTATCAACTTACCCACAGTAGAATTTTCATAGCCCGTTGTTCTATTATTGTTGCTAAGCGACGACATGGAAAAATGACTTTACCGATGATAGATAAATTAAAATAATAGTTTCGATTATCAGTGATTATCAGGGATATTCTGAGACACAACTTAACTAAGATCACTTCCAGACTTATACACTAAAGTTCTGTAAATTTCGGAGTGTATAAGGGACGATCTTACACACAGACAAAGTTGCATTTATATAATTGTAGAAATCAGAAAATGTACAGCTCAGTACAGAAACCGAAATAACAATTTTCTGATAACAAATTAAAAACTGTTGATTATAATATGTTCATGCAGAAGTGTCACTATTAAGAAAGCCACGTGAAATTGAAACATGATTAAATAGCTTGTGTGTGATGTATGGTAAGAAGATGTTATGACTTATATGAAGTTTTAAAAAAAAGCCTTCTAATACTGACTGTAAATTTGAAGGGAATAGACTGCAACAAAGTTTTTACTATTAGAGGTTGCCATTTGTTTTTGTTGATATCTGATGATAGTTTAAGAAAATAAAAAAGATATGCAGCTAACTTTATAGATATCAATATATGCGATGCCTCTGTTCAGTCTCAAGAAGCCAAGGACACCTCTGTAAAGGTATCTGCACATGTAATTGTGAGGCAAGGGTTGCGCTATCCCTAACCACACCTTTCCTGAATCGGCACTGTTTGGGTTCAGTAACAAGGAGAGGCCCAAGACTGGCTTAAAACAATGCAGAGATAAGCAGAGAACACATTCAGCACCTGAAATTCGCAAATAGTCACCCATTTTAGTACTGACCAGGCTCAATGTTGCTTAAATTTAATATTTTAATATTAATATTATGATCAAGAATAAAGTTGGAATATTTTTTTTAAATTTAGTTAACGCTCACTTCCCTCTAAATATATTGTACAAAATATTTAGCAAATATACTATAAAGCTCAGCTACAGTTGCAGTGATAATTTAGAAAGAATAATAAAGAAAACACAACAATAAAATACTAAGCAATAACAACAATAATAACACACAAAACTGCAACTGCATAAATCAGGCAGAATGCCCACTTGGACAACAATGCTTACAATCTGAAATTGTTTACAAGGCCAGTATTGCACCAACAGAAATTCTTAATAATAAAGAATATTATCTCGGGCTTGCCAAAACCTCATTTAAGGATCGTTTTAGAGTCCACATTGCTCCTTTACGAACCCCCAAACAAAACCTCCCTAACTAACCACAATCTAAAATAACCTTACACACACCATAAAATGAAAAATTCTCTAAAAATGTAATATTTATAAATCCCTTTATTCACCTTGCTCTCTTTGTTTGCATGAAAAGTTTTTTATCACTAACTTCAAAGATAGATACAAACTACTAAATATTAGAAGTGAACTGTCTATTGTTTGCAAACATTATAAATTCCGCCTCTTTAGCAACTTCACTCCATGCTGAAGCACTTTTCATTTAGTACTGAAGCAAATTACCTCGATTTCATTCCATTAATTTTCATAATAACAATAACAACCTATTTACCATTTATTCCATTATTAATTATAATATAAGATAATAGTTATTTATCTTTACTCCGTTAGTAATAATAATAATAATAGTTTATTTTCTTTACTCCATTAGTAATATTTAGTATTAACGATAATAATGGTTACTTTTCACTTATTCCTTTAGTAATAATTATGAAATAATAGTTTCCATCTCCACCCTTTTTTCCTCAGCAATAATAATAATTACCTTTATTCTATTAGTAATAACTATAGTTTTTCCCCTTATTCCATTAATAATGATAATGATGATAGTTATTCATCCTTTATCCCATTAATAATAAATATAAAATAGGTATTTATCATTTATTCCGCTTGTAATAATATTAATAAAAATTTATAACAATAACAATATTATATAAATAATAATAATAATAATAATAATAATAATAATAATAATAATAACAGTTATCTTTTATTCATAATTCAATAATAGATATTTATATTTTACTCCACCAGCACTAATAATAACAATAGTAGTTTTATCATTTAATAAAATAATATAATAGTTATTTACCTTTTATATATATATATATATATATATATATATATATATATATATATATATATATATATATATATATTATTTACTCTTATTTCGTTTAATATTATAATATTATGATAGGGATTTATCTTTTATTCCATAACTAATAATAATATAATTATTATTTATCCTATCAACTTTTACTAATTAATTGCTAACTATAAATCTATTACCATCACCTCTTTCATTTATATAAAAGATCTAATCTTAAATCTACTGGACGTATTTATCCACCTTCTTAAACTGGACGCATCTTTGCTCTATCTACCACCACCATGATGTTTTGGTCATAACAGACTTTTCTAACCAGTGTATGACTGCTTTAGCACGTACAACCTATCTTAATGCCGTCACCAATTGACATTCACCTGACACATCCCTTTTCGTTATTTTTCTCTTTCAGCTTCTCTTTCTAATATTTTCCCTTTTCTTCCTCTTTTAACAAACAATCCCCTTTTTTAATTCATTTTAACTTTAATTTCTTTCTTTCTTTCTAGCCCTTAATATTTACTATAATTTCTAACTACATATAATCTATATTTTTCCCCACCTTCTTCCTCTCTTATCCTTTTCCGTTTCTTCCCTTTCACTCCTCCCCCTACCCTCTCTATCCAGCATTTTATATCTTGTTTTTTTATGCTCATCTGTAATTTTTAAACCATCTTTTATTTTGACTTAAATTATCTGATGAAATCGGCAGATTGAAACATCCTGTAATGATTTAAGCAAAAATAAAACAAAAAAAAAACCCACGTTGAAATAATAAAAAATATTTCGCTCTACTAAATTATTGAGCACTTTTTCACCTGTGTTTTTTTTTAACCAAATATACCTCCTTACATGTATATATATAAATGAAACGTGTGCAGAAATGTGGGTCCATATTAAGAAATCATTCAGAAATAAACATCTATATTATGACGCCAACATATAGAAATAGGTATCTGAATTGAAAAGTTCTTGTATGGAAATAGGTGTTCACATTAAGGAGTCCTCATACAGAAACAGACGTTTATATGAAGAAAAACTGTTCAGCAGATTATTACATAAAATCGAATGAACGGTAAAAAAACAACAACAAAAAACGATAACACATTGATCTCGTAAATATGCACAGTCTGAAATTTTGTAGACTAACTTCTGGAGTTAATTTGCCTGAAAGATATTTTTGTCATCGATTCAGAGCAGTCTGCAAAAGTTTTGGGTGACAGTTTGCCAGAGAAAACCTCACTTCTGATGAATCATTAAAAAAAAGGAAGGCGAAGAACATTTGAAGAAAAATGCATGGATAAACAATTCAGCAGAAAAAAAACAATTCCATGTTTCCTTTTTCGAAAGAATACACCTAAAAGCTGTGTCATTTATATATAAAAAAAAAGCCTGCATTTTTCAAAACATAAAGACAATTTATGCTTATTTAGATTGGCACTTATGGCGGCATTTAAAAGTAAGTAAAATACAGAAATGTCAATATGATGTACATACCAATCACAGGACGAAGATGAAAAAAAATCACGCATCTGATAAAGTAGTTTTAGTTTTATTCAACAAAATTAAATTTTACTTTATTTCGATGAGGGCAAAAAAAAGTCAAACGAATCGGTGTACAAGGAGGACAACTCTAATGCATGTGGAAACTGTCAAAATAATCACTGATTACCTCCCCTTATTATGTCACTTATCGTTGAAAAACAGCATGGAATATAAAATCTCCATTCCGTGCCAAGTAGGTACAGTATAAAAGTTTTTATTCATTTTGGTTTATCACTATAAGTATCAATCTGAATGAGCACTAAGAATGTTGATGTTTTCAGGTCGACTGAATATTGGTTATCTGTCTAAAGTGAAATAATCACCGAAACTTAGTATTAGAAATATACACTGATACATTTTTTTTTTTTTGCATTCTAAGTTCATCTTCATTGATCTGGTTCAAACTAAAACAAAACCAAGTGCTTTCTTTCGATGTCTGATCTGCTTAATGTTAGGGAAGAAAGTGGATGATTCAATTTTAGTTTTGTTCATTATTATTTTCATTTGATATTTAAAATCTCTTTCATGCCTGTTTTTTTTTTAATTTATTTATTTATTTTTTGGAGACCTGCATAGCTTAAATGCATGTTCAATCTCGTACAGGCTCATGTTTAGCTTTGAATCTGGACAATTCTGGCAGCTCAGGCCACTTTCTTAGACACATGTATTGCATAACACTACTTTTGTAGATGAAAAATACCAGCTTTTTTGTCTGGACATAAAACCAGACGAATCACATTAAAGCTTATTGACATTGTTAAAACTTTAGAAAAAAATAAACATTGCCAGAGCTTTCGAGTCTAGATGGTTTGTATATATATATATATATATATATATATATATATATATATATATATATATATATATATATATACACTGCTGATCAAAAATTTAAGACCATTTAAAAATCTTACAAAAAAACTTTTTTAGGGATAGATTTTAAACTCTTCCGGCTTAAGGTTACCAATATTATAATCTAAAAGGTTATGGAAACAAAATGCTACATTCTAAAGATTTATTTTTAAAATTTACATTTTTATTAAATTAGGCTTTTTACATATGATCAAAATTATGCAGGATGTCCCAAGAGATGGACTCCATTTTCTTGTAGAAAGCTCAAGGTCCGTCTTACACTGTGGATTGCAGCATTATCCTGTTGGAATAACCATCCATCCCCACACAAACGATCACCCTCCATCATCAAAGATGCTTTTTGTAGCATGCTAACATAAGCAGCTGCTGTCTGACGACCCTGCACCACCTAGAGCTCCATCGTCACTCTGTAAGAAAAGGCACCCCATACCATTACGGACCCTCCACCACTATGACGTCTGGAAAAATTTCAAGAGGCATGTTTTTGTCATGCCAATATCGAGGAAGTGATCAGGGCCATCTAAACTGAATTTTTTCTCATCAGAAACGGGACTTTCTTCCACTTCTCAACATTCCAGGTTTGGTATTCACAACCAAATCTTAAGCAATCCACTTTGTGACGTGGAAGCAATCGAGGAAGCTGTTTACGCTTTTTATTTACCATGCCGTTTTGTTGTAAGTGTCGTCTGATGGTTATTGGACTGCAATCAGCATCTGTAAACACCTTAATTTGACTAGAAGAAAGTCCACTGTCATTCATAACAACCCGTCTGATTCTCCTACTCAATGCAGGAGAAACTTTGGGGGTGGGGGGCTACCAAAGGATTTGGCTTTTCCATAATTCTCAGTCTTCTTTAGAAAGTTGCAAATAACAGTTTTACTGCGATTTACCTTAGCTACTATCGCCTTCTGTGACAAACTTTGCTTATGGAATCCTAGAATTTGAGAGCGCTGAACTTTGGTTAATTTTCTTGCTTCAGGCATGTTAACACAGTGATTGCTAATCTCTAACTGAACTAAAAAACATTAGAATTACCATAAATCTAACAATTTATACCTTTGATCTTATAATTTTAATCATGTGTAAAAAGCCTAATTTAATAAAAATGCAAATTTTTAAATAACATTTTTGGGATGTACCTTTTTGTTTCCATAACATTGTAGTATTAGTAACCTTAAGTCGGAATAGTTTAAAATCTATCCTTAAAAAAAAGCTTTCTTTTTAAATATTTTTAAGTGATCTTAAATTTTTGATCAGCAGTGTGTGTATATATATATATATATATATATATATATATATATATATAGTCAAACGATAGAATTGTCACTCTAGAACAGATGGAATGATTCCATTTCCGTTTGATGAAAACCGGTTTTCTTTTTTGTTGCAAATTATCTACTAGTTGGCAAGTTTTGTACAAATCTCAAGAGCGATAGGTGCCTTCTATCAGGTTTGAAAGTGACACAATGTTCAGCAAGTAATATCAGAGATGCGCCTCTGTACAACTCATGCTCTCTACCGATCCAAGTTATGACAACATGTCCATTGCCAGCACTCTCAAAATGCAAATCCAGATGGTTTAACGCTTGAGGGCACACCTCAATGCATCGGACAACCTACGGTTATGGTCTTTGATGTGGTTTTAAGTGAAGACCGCATCATGGCACCTCACATCTTTGAAGTTGGCTTGAAAGTCAACACCAAATTGTACCTGGATGTACTGAAGAGTGTAGTGATTCCCTGGTGCAATCAGGTGACGGCTGGCAGACCCTGGGTGTGGCAGCAGGACACGGCGCTGGTCCACAAGTCTAAAGATATCCAGACTTGGCTTTAGAAGGAGTGCTACGATCTTGTACCTTTCTCTCACTGGCTCACTTCTCTCCCAACCTGAACCCACTGGGCTACTTCGTTTGATTATATGTTGGGAACATCACAACCATGACCTCCTACAACACCAAAGTCAGCCTAATCGTTGCTATTTGCCGAGCTCTCGCCTGAACTTGTGGAAAAGGCATGCTCCCAGTTCCGGTCCCATATCGAGGCGGAAGGCGGCTACATTGAATGGATGTATATAATCAAGTTATCTGAATTGATTTTTTTACAATAAAAGTTAAAATAACGATGCAATGTTGTTTTCTTTAGGGCGAGAATTTTATCGTTCTACCATATATATATATATATATATATATATATATATATATATATATATATATATATATATATATATATGTATATAAGAGAGAGAGAGAGAGAGAGAGAGTCATTGGTTATATAAACGACACGTGACCTTTCAGAAACAGATCGTCTGTGCTCTGTTTTAATGGATGGCATCCTCTTATTTACTTAATTCATGAGGTCATAAAAATTTTTAATTTGTTTAGTAAATGACATCATTCTATTGTGTAAGAAAAAAAATAAGATAGATCCACGGCATTTTACTACTATACCCAAGATAATTCGTTTAATATATATAAAGCATGCTCCCAGTTCCAGACTCGAATCTTCAGTGTAACAAGAGGTATGTGTGTGTATTTGCAGTAGATGTAATACAGCAATGAGATGGAAAGATGTGTACTCATCTACTTATCCGCGAACCCTCTGAAATTTTCTTACCTGTGCAAAAAGACATAAGAGTTAACAGAGAAAAAAGTATCATAGACAGTTTCCAAGATGGGAATCAAGAGGAACAATGAGAGAATATAAGAGTAAGGCATATACATTTCGTAAGAGATGGTGAGTAAATTTCAAATTAACGAATAAGAAAAAAATAACACATTTTTCAAACAACTAATCAAGGAATATTTTAACATGTATTTTGTGCTATTAAAACATTAAAACATATACAGATAAAAAGTCTTAGGGAGACAAACGTTAACTAACTCAGCTTTATTATATCAATTATTTATTTTCTATTTAAATATAACAACTAATAATTGCTAGTTTGTATTTGCAAGTGTTCACTTCAACTCTCTTGTCCTATTTATAGTATTGATATCATCGAGTAGAATCCATTTTCTAATTACATCCGAGTTTTCCCTTCCAACATATAATGATAAAGAAAAGAAGGAAATAAGAACGAATCCATTCTTTTTGGATTTCATTAGAAGAATCGAGAAACGTAACGAGAGACAAGTTTCATCAAAACTGACAAAGATAATGTTTAGACTATCGGTTGGGCCTGCGGGAATTTATTCTTTCCATCAAAGTATTCAAGAATAGCTTTCTACTGAGTTACGCCATGTTGAAAGTTTAAAATTTGGTTGATGAAAAACATCAGCACTTTTGAAGACGTGAAAGTCTATTGATTAAATTTAGTAAAGAAAAAACAAAGTTAAGTATAAAAAGAGTATCTAACCTAATAGGCTCCAGACTTTCTACCAAGCACCAGCTCCTGTCCCATCGCCGCAATGGTGCATCTCTGTGTTTGTTTTACAAGTACTTCAACGGAATATGCTCTGACAAACTTGCCACATGTGTGCCCTCTCAATGACAATATGCCCGACTAACCGAACTGATACTAGAAGATTTTCTACTCTAATAGCTTCGTTTCTCAAACCACTTGCCTTTGCAATCCCCCCCCCCATTTTCCAGAAATTTAAATGTAATGTGAACAAGTCGAGCATGCAAGTTTCCGCCCCCCCCCACGGGTGAATAATAAAAAATGTGTAAAATTTTTGAAAAGTTCAAAGAGTTGTTATTGAGAAAAGTGCAAATAAACGAATGAACTATTTGGGGCAATTTTACCCCTGTAATGGCTCGTAGAAGGGCTACCAGAGTTTTCACGGAAAATCCGTTCTGGTAAAAATCTACTTTCACCATGACTAATGTTTGTGCCAAAATTTTTTTTTAATTCTAAGGCGTGATTCTTGAGAACGGACGAATGGGAGTGAATTACTAGGTCCAGTCCCTCCTTTGTCGGTGAATCAACAATCATATTACTGCACAACTCTCCACCTATGATATAAATCTGTCTACTAATTCACAGTGAAAATTTGCTTTGTCTGAGATGAACAAAAATAAAATAAAAAATCAGAGATAGAAGCCATGATACATAAATGTTAGATTGTATCAAATAAATAAAATAATCTCTACCTACATATAAAATGCACTGTGTGTGTGTGTTCGTGTGAGTTCGTTCGTTCCATATGGATTCCAAAGCGGCTGGGCCGATTTTTAAAGATTTAACACAAATGTACTTCATGTGTCTGGGAGTGTTCTTAAGTAAATTTTGTATTGGAATACCTCTGTATGCATGTTTGCGTATGTGTGAGTTTGATTCCCTATGGACTCCAAAACGGAATAACCAATTTTTAAAAATTTAACACAAATGTACTTGATGCTAATGGAATCGAAAATTGAAAAAAAAACAGAACTTTTGAGGGCATTGGAATCAGAAAAATTGTGACTATTTTCCAATGCTAAGAAATGGTTCTTTTAATTGCATTTTTTGTTTGTTTTTGCTAAAAGCAAAATCTTCCACTGCTGATGGCAATGATGAAATAATAAAAATTTTATTTATTTCAAACTACTAATAAACCTAAACTCTATAGATCATTCCCACAAGTGTATTTGTACACTTAGGAAATATTTGCACATTTAACATGTATTTTTATGGTAAAAATAACAACTCTATAATTAGAGATTTATAAGGAATCGGAATTGGTAATTGTATCAGAATCAGGAAAAATATTGGAATCGTCTCATCACTTGAACAAAGGTCACCTATTTTTGCTTATAGGTCACTTTCCCTTCCCCAAAAAGAGGGTAATCCCTGGAATCCCATGATCACAGAACAGATACTACACTACTCCCACTCCAAAAATAGTAAAGGAAACGACTGGAAGGATGAATAAACAGACATCCCACTACACTACTGTCAAAAAAGGAGGAAAGTAATGCCTGGGGGGATGGTATAATTACAACAAAGCAGATAATATAGTACCTTCATTTCTGAATTCAGCATTGAAAGATAGTAACATTAATATAAGTAATAGAATAGGTTCGGCTTCAGACAGCTTTCCAATAATATGCAAGGGTGGTAGCATAGTATCTGTTCTACTATTATGAGTCCATTCCTCCTTTGGGGGGGGGGTAATGCATTTCGTAAATCATATGTGCATATTAGATTAAAATTTAAAAGTTTACTGCAGAATTATATGCAGCACTAGTAGCCTCCCTTTGTTTCCTAATGCTTTATCAGAAGTTTTGAGAGAAATAACGAATTCAAACTTAAGTTATCATTAAGAAATATTTTAATGAAAAATTTTGCTTTATTATTATTTTTTTTAACTTTAAAATATTCCATCTCTTATCAGGCAGTATTTCGTATATTTTTTTATTATGGAATTATTTTATTTGCGTTGCTTTCAAATGAAGGACATAGTGTACAGAAAAATAACTCCCGCCGCTTCAAGATTTTTCTTCCGGCTGAGGAATACATGTACTCATTACCCAGTTTGATTCTCTGCAAATTTTCTCCAGACATGTTTGCTGGTTTCATCGTAAAAGGTTTTCAAGTGCTTTTTTTCTCAGAAAAATCAGTTTTGCATACTTTATATGCATTTTCATTTTATTTTACATCTGGGCATCGCACCAGAGAGTAAAAAAAAAAATGTTTATTTTGAGAAGGGCAACTTAAAAAAAAAAAAACTGCTGAAAAATAAAAATCTCTGCAAATGTAAAAAGCAAAAAATGTTCAAGTAATTAAATTTTACCAAATTTGTTTTACTCGCCTCTTATTTCGGTGTTGGTTTTGTTCATTGCTTTCAGACATCGTTGGTGCCATGTTATATGGTTACCAAAAGGTACAGAACTGTCAAGAAATAATGAATTTAAACTTTAGTTGGTTTGAAACTCTTCATTGTGGTACAAAATGCATAAATGGGTTAAATACAAATGGTTTTGTTTTTAAATTCAGCATAAAAAAGGAAAGATTTTCTAGAAAAAAATGCATGATTCCTTGAATCATACGCCAACAGATTACCTACCATTCCTTAAAAGTTTGTGAAATGATTTCTGCGGATTAAGACTCACTTTGAGAGAAGTGAAATATTACTTTGAGTTCAAATATTAAGGAATTTTATGAATAGGACATTCATTACATTCATATACCCGTATCCTCAAAGGCCTTCAGGGTTCTGGATATGACCTAAAACTATATCCAATGGTGAGGCCCCACCTTGCGGGCTTTGGGGAGTGTGGAGCCACCCTTTAATTGCCATTGCTCCCAGGTCTACTCTGACCCGGAGTGGTAGTACCTGTTAGGGTCCCAATTATGGGTTAAATAGAATCTGACGTACAAAAAAAATATACTCCATTAAAAATCATTCCTCAAAATAACTAGATTCGGTATTAAATAACCTGAAAAAGGTTGATATGCCGTAAAACAAAAACAACCAACCAAATCAAAGGCCTTCAGGCTTGATAAGTGGTGACTCCCAAGTACCTAAGTAAAAAGAATGTTGTTTACAGTTTAGCTTTCAGGCTGAGCTAAGGCTAACTATTGTCTCCTCAGTCTCATAAAGAAGGCCATCCTTCCAGATAAGATCTTCTTTTAAAATGGCGATTGTCTCCTCTTTGAAGATGGCATTCATTTTAACTGTGCCATTCTCACCTTTAAAGCTTGACAGATCCATTTACGGTCACTTTTGGACCTGTCTAGACACCCCCCCCCACTCCTCAGGTGAGCTGAAGTTCTCATTTTAAACTGACCTTGTGTCATATTTTTACTGTGGCGAGGACTTAAGTAACACTGTCTCGCTAAATCTTGCAATGACTGAGTTACGCTGTTAACCTTGTTTTATTCACTTTAATAAACTTTTTCCATTCTTAATATTTGTTAGTTTTTTTTTTTTACTATTATTTTCTCTGTTAACTTTACTAATCGGCTTACAATAAAAATTAAAAAAAAACAAAACAAAACAACTGCTAAGAACTCCATAGTTTTGCGTTGTCCATATATAAAATCATATTTATTTTACCGAAGCAGTAATCACTCTAAGTATGTTACACTGCTTTCCTCATTTGGAGGAAGTTTCATGGGAGTATGAAATTCACAAGCAGTCTCTAGTTGCATGTATATCCTAGTTGGGGGAGGGGTGACAGCATGAGGTTTTAGTAGTTATTGTAAGGAGGTATCGACGTCCTCTTACATACAGGGCCTGGTATTCCAAAATGGTTACTCCTCTGGTACTGACCAAGTTTAATGTTACTTAACGTCGGTGATCTAATGAGAATGTGTCTCACCGTGATTATTTCAACCGATATTTCTTTTTACTCGATTGTCTTGACATTTTAATTAATTCTGAAATATTTAAATTCATTTTTTTAAAAAAATATTTTGCCTCAACTGATGTTTGATAATTTTGCTGGTGCTATCAGATCAGGCTGTGTGAAGATACCGACTTCCTGACTTAAAATGCACCAAACATTGATGTTATTGTTTTTTTTCTTTTCCTTTTACAAAACACAATCATGTTCTGGAAAGCCCAAAAGAAATACATTTTTTTCTCTACAAAACAGCCAAACCTAAGACAAACGCCATGAATAAATATTTTAGGATATAAAAAACTTGAAGCATAAGAACTTTTAGTTTCAAAGTTACCTGATTCTACATTAAATAACCTAAAAAGACTTGATATACCGTAAAAAACAAAAACAACTTAACTAAACACAATAAATAAACATTTACAAATAAAGTACTTGAAACAGAATATCTTTTTTTCCACAAAAAAATTACCAGATTCAACATTAAAAAGATTGATATGCCATAACATAAAAAAACGAAAGCACACATCGTAAATACATATTTAAAAATATAAAGGATTTGAAGCATAATATTTTTTTCAGCATTAAATAATTCGGAAAGGGTTGATATGCCATAAAATGAAATAATCAAACGAAATTATAATCTCTTTTCTTCCATTTTTTTTCTGCTACGTATGAGGGTAATTTTAAAATAGCTTCCATTTAAAAAAAATTTTTTTTTTTACATGGAGGTCACCACTTATCAAGGCCTGGAAGCCACTCGGGGATAAGAGTTATTGTGTGTACAGTAATCAATGGGATAGTATTGTAGTAATCGTTAATATTGGAGATTTGATAAAGTGTCTTACTTAAGAGGGCGGTTCATCAGGAATTTGTTTATGTTGGACTTGAAGGCATCCAAGTTGTAGTCAGGTGGGAAACAAGTAAACGAAAGACAGGTCCACAGGCGTGCAGTTCTAAGAAAGAAGCTTTGTTCATGGAATATACGTTTTCATTTAGGCACAGATAAAGAGTGGGGAAAAATTACTGACAGTGGTTTCAGCTAAACGGGTGTTTTTCGTGAAAGATTGGCGATGGGGGTACCAGAGATTAGAGCTCGCACGAGCACTTGCCATGGAAGTAACAATAAAACAAAGACAGGCTCGCAACGTCTCTTCTGTGGAAGAGAGGTTGCAGGGAAGAGAAAAGGACATCCCCCACTAAACCACAAAGTCTATTTTGTACTCTGTCAAAGCAGGGTAGCCTGTTTTTAGCAGCTCCAGCCCAGATGCGGCAGCAGTACTCCATCCTTCGACGTACTTGGCTTTT
The DNA here is from genome assembly GCF_053919585.1 of Euprymna scolopes. Lineage (NCBI taxonomy): Eukaryota > Metazoa > Mollusca > Cephalopoda > Sepiida > Sepiolidae > Euprymna > Euprymna scolopes. Next base: position 91,646,720 of record NC_136494.1, read on the forward strand.
ATACAGATAGAGAATTGCATCAGTAGTGAAGCATTTTAGTCAGGTAATAAACATTTTTATGACAAGTAATTGTTTCTGCTTCAATTGGTATCAGAGTATAAGTCATAATATCGAAAGCACAAGATCTGTAAAATGGTGAACACCATCTACTTTCACGTACTTTGCAAAGGGTTCAAAATAAGATGAAATGGAAAAATCATCATCATATTTGGTTTAACATCCGTTTTACGTGCTATCATGTATTTGACAGCTTTAAGAAATTGATTTCACAATTAATCTATCTCTCGATTATTTCTGCCCACGCTTTTCCTGGCCTCCA